>NW_027421575.1:0-115395 GCF_009905375.1 Apium graveolens
GATTATGTGATTTTGTAAAGCATTCTAGTTTTGATATCCAGTTATACCTGTGTTTACTTGCTTTTTAACAAGTTATGAATTCTGTTCCTATAATGTTTTATCATGAATCATTTTTCTTGTTATTCATATAGTGGTACTGTTGAGCAATTGATTGCTCACCTTGCAGAATGTTTTATATATGTATTGCAGATGCCTAGGAGTTTCTTCCGCGATAGTCAGGGCAGGGTACCAATTTCTTCCGTGTCAGGCTCCTCTGAGGTAGTTGTGTTGGACCAAAGATGGTCTATTGAGTTGCTGTATTAAGTTAGTCGCGTCAGGATGGTTTGTTGTAAGTCGGTGTTGTAATAGTTGTAACCTAAATCATACTTAAACCTGGAAAAGGTCTTGGTAAAGGGGTGTGGTTATGTATAATTAATGGTTTGAATTATATTATGTTAATTATTATGTTGGTGACGTCAACTCCTGACCCCGGGGTTGAGGCCGTCACATCTAGCAATGAGACTCTTTTGGAAATGCAGGAAATGCTAAATATACAGAAGCTGATGAACTTGAATTCCATAGACAACTTCAGAATCAAATTGAAAAAAAACAGATGGCTTGGGAAGAAATCCGACAATTAAGAGAAATAGATCTATCTGCTCAGACTAAAGGAGCATCTTGATAACAATTATGAGCAATTTATTGTGTACTTTTCATTGTTCACTTTCATCAATTGTAGCACTTATCAATTTTATTACTATTTTTCAATCTGAATCTTTAGGATGTTTTTATCATCAAGTTTCTCTTAATTTATGGCTACAATTCCAGTAGACATAAATTGGGGGAGATTGTTAGGAATATGTTGTGTTTAGGTCACACACACTGTAGAGGGGGTGGAATACAGTGTAAAATACAATCAAATCAAACTTTTAATATTTCAAGTAACAGAAAACAAACTTTATTGAAACAATAAACTCTGTTACAGTATGGAACTGTTACCTCTCAGTGATGAACAAATATCATGAGAGCTGCTAGGGTTACAATGAATAATCTTCTCGAATATGATAACACTTTAGTGTAAACCCTATGTCTGTGTTTCTATACTACACAGTTACAAGATAATCGCTAATTGATATAGAATATAATTCTGCTTCCTAAAATATATCAATCAGATATCTTTTCTTCCAAGTATTCCATTCTTCTAAGAATTCCTTCTTCATGCATATCTCTTCTTATGTTTATCTCAATCTTCTTTCCTTTAATCAGCTACTGTCCTTATCTGAACGTCCTTCAGCACTAAGTTCTGATATCCATCTTCTGATGATTATCTCCTGATAATATAAGTACTGATATCCTTAAGTCCTGACTTCTAGTAAGTACTGATTTATCCTGTTAAAGTAAGATCTGAAAACTAAACATAAATCATATTAGCCATGACATTATCAAATATATCTAACAATCTCCCCCAACTTGTAAATTAGCATAATATACAAGTTTAACAGATATTTGATGATGTCAAAAACATTAAGTACAAATGCATGAGAATTAGACTAGATAACTACAACTTACAGTCCTTAAAGCTTTACCAATATTTAACTTCTGATAAAACTTCAGTCTGTATCCATATCAGAATTTAAGCAGTTGTAGATCTTGACTTAGCTTCATCTTCTGATCTCTCTGATGTAGGAGTTGTTCTGAGATAGTTCTTCAACAAACATCTCTCAGCATATCTAAGTTCATCAATCATTCTCCTTTTAGCATCTTTAAGCTCTGCATTATCTTCACCAATTTGAAAAATTGCAGCCCTGAGATCATTAATCTTTGCTTTTCTTATATCCTGATCCAGTCTGATCAAATAAGCTTTATCAGACTCAAGATTGAATTCCACATCCCTGTAACCTAAAAAGGTAGTTATAATTTTAGTAGTGTTGGTGCTTCATTTCAACTATATCACCCTTGTGATCTCTGTACTTTGGAACATATGTGCTGTCATACTTAACAGAATAAAGCCTTTTTTGTCTCTGAATCTGATCCTTCAAATAGTTTGCAGCACTTCCTGTCATCTGTCATCCACTTGAAGTAAGAATAGTACATGCTCCAATTCTTCAAAATATTTCAATGGAATGGCATTTGCCTTATATGATAAACCCTACCATCTGTCATGAAGTACAATAAGATGTTTTCTTTCAAGTAGGTATGGTAAACCATTTGTACAGATTCTAGTTGATTCAATCTCTCAGGAGTTGCTCCAATACCTGGTTCACTCAAGGAAGTTGGATCATTGGTAGTGTTCTGTATTCTTCTTTCATCAGCACTTCCCAATCCAGTTTTATCTCTTGCTTCCTTTCCAGTAACTACTCTTGCTTCAAAACCACTTGCAGCAGTCCTTCAAAGGTTGAGTCTGTTTTGCTTTATTGAATCTCGGTAGGAGTGTCTTGGTCTATCTTCTGATATCAAGTTAACTTGAGTGTGTCAAAGGTTACTTGCTTCTTTGGAATATCAGAATTTACTGTATCTTGACTCTGAACAACTTGAGCCATATCAGAGGTTGTTTTAAGAACTTTTCTTGAAGTTAGAGCAAGATCATCCTTTTCATTAGTGATTTCTTCATTCTCAGGAGGCACATAAACCTGATAGGTTCACCAACCTTTTCTTTACCCTTGGATCTTGGATCTATCTGCGGTTGTGATTAGCCAATGTTGCTTCAGTATTTGTCCTTTCTTTTATCACAATACCTTTGAGTTTTGGAAGTGTCTTTTTAACAGAAGCTTCAGATTTAGATGTGACTTTTTCTGATTTAAGTCTGGCTTCTTCTTCCATTAAACTCTCCAAGTCCATTCCTGGATTTTCCTGAAGAAATAACTGTCTTGACATTTCTTCATCAAGATCTAAAAGTTCATCAGAACTTATCCTTTTACCAGTAGCAGAACTAATTCTTTTCCCAGTATCAGAAATTGTCCTGTGACTTGTGATTTCAGCTTTTTCTTTTGATAAGTGAAACCTCTACCTTGACTATGACCTCTACCCATTCCAGAGCTTCCTTGATCATCCTTTTCATCATCCATTCCTTTCAGTGTCTTGTCAGGCTTGCATTTGGAACTTAATTACTTTCTCCCCCTTTTTGGCATCAGCAGGTAGTAGAAGAGAGACAAGCAATTCCACTGAGGCTTGGATTTCAGTAAGTTGAGATTGCTGAGAAGCTTGATTTTTCAGAATATCATCAATCTAAGCTTGTTGTTTCTCCTGAGTCTTCTCAATATAAGCAATCCTGTCAAAGGTAGGTTGGAAGAACCTTTTCTTGTCAAGTTTCTGAACTTCTCTTTGCTTAATGAATTCTTCCTGAATCTTGTGTAGCTCTGCATGAGTAGTTGAATGAAGACCTTGTAGATGTTTAGTACTCAATGCAGTGACTCTAAGCTGTTGTTTTGAAATCATCAGAATTTAACATTTCATCAGCTTTTATCAATTGCTCAGCAGGATGCTTTGCAGTTGGAACGCAGGAAACCGAGTTCCATTCCTTAGTCCACTCCTGTCCTGCAGGAGTTTCGCTCCAAGGCACTGGTGCTTCTCTGGTAACAAACTTCTTAACATGTTCAGACTTAAGAATAGTTTGTTGAGGAGCATGTCCTAAAGGACCTGCTTCATCAGCATCTGCATTTGGAGCAGCATCACCAGTATCTCCAACATTTGCAGCATCAGAACTTAAAGAATCAGTATCTTCTGATAAAACAACAGTGTGAGTAGCAATGGAGGCTTCAGCATCCTCTAATTTCTGATCTGGTTCTAAGTTCTGATCAACAGCCATATCCTGATGCTCACCTATATTCTGATCATCAGCATCTAGATGCAGAGAAGGTGTAGTAGATAACTCTGGAGTTTGAACAGCATCAGTAACAGGTGTTGTTGATGGAATAGTTGCTGTTGGAGCTTCTAAGAGAATTACTTTAGGCACAACCAAGTTTTGAACATCAATATCAGCACTTGTGCCTGATCAACAGGAGATTCAGATTTTTGAACAGGAGACATAGATGGTGTGGTGGCCTTCTCAGTAACAGCTTCCTGAATTGGAGTTGATGGAGAAGTAGGGATTGGAGCAGATTCCTTTTCTTGTGAGATCATAGATTCCTGATCCCCTTCCTTAGCTGCTGCTTCTTCATCATCTGAAACTGGCCTTTTTGCCCTCTGCTTCTTGTATCTCTTTGTAGGTATGGATTCCTTGGGAGTTTCAGGAATAGTCATTCTTCTAAGCCTCTTGAGAAGCCTAGATCCCCCAATTCCAGAATCCTTCTGAGAAGTCACTTTCTCAGCTTCTTTAACAATAGGTTCTGAAGAAGGAACCTATTCCTCAGTATCAGATTCATCTCTCAAAGCAATCCTCCTTCTCTTTTGAGGTGTTTGAGGAATAGTCTTTGTCCCCTTAGGATTGGAAGATGAAGGCTTCACAGTAGGTGCTGAGGATGAGGGTTGAACTGTCTGTGAAGTGGAGAGATAGGAATTAATATATTTCCTGAGGGTTGGTTGAGTAGAATGAGTGGTAGGTGCTGATGGTTGTTGTGATGTTTGGGAGGTTGTTGTTGGTTGGACATCAGAATAAACAGATCTATAAGTATCAGGATCAGTATTTACTAACATCTGTTTACAGACTGAGGAATCTGTAAAGGTCTAACCACTGATTTCTTAGTGTCAGCATTTATCAGGTCATTAAAGTAACGTTTTGCAACCTTAAAAGGTGAAGTTGAGGAACTGACTAATTGAGGTTCATCAGTACAAAAAGTATATATAAGTTGACAGAATCTTGCAAAGTAGATAACATTCCTATCCTCTGTCATCCTATCCCCAATAAAACCTATTATAGCAGTTGCAAAATCAAAATGAGTTTGGTTTATAATGGCATACCCGATGTGCTGACTCATTATGGGGATGGCATCAAAATTCGAACACTTGTTCCCAAAAGCTTTAGTGATGCAGTCGAAGAAGAAGCTCCATTCCCTTCTGATATGAGCCCGTTTCAACTGCCCAAGCTTTGCCAAACTCTGTTCATACCCCAAACTGGCCATTAACTCCTGAAGAGCTGATTCCTCTGGAATTGAAAAGGTACATCCTTCTGGGAGATGTAGAGCCTTGCGTATTGTACCAGGAGTGACTGCATATGAAGAATCACCCACTTCGAAAACAATACTGGGAGTGCCATGTGTACCACCATTATCAAAGTGCCCAGTCCGCCAAAATGTCAGAACTTGTTGGCTCGAAAAGACTGAAGGTTGAGTCAATGCATACCCAATCTCACTGTGTGCAAGAAGATCTTACACAAAATGCAATTCAGATAGAGCTTCAGCATGATCAAGAATTGCAGCATAGTTGTTTGGAACAAATTTAGCTCCATCAATGATTAAATCCTTTGGTGCCATGAGAAAAATTGAGATTTTAGAGTGCCTGTTAGGTGTTTGATAAAATGTCTGTATGAAAAACCAACGTGAGAAGAAGAAAGAGAGTAAAAGCAAGTAGAGAGAAAAAGTATGAAAGGAAATAAAAGATTAAAAAAATCATCTCTCTGTCTTACTTATACTTTTTTTTTTAAAAATGTAACCGTTGGATACCTGTCAGACATGCAGTAATAACGGATAGTTACTGGGCACGAGAAAACAGTAATCATTACTTACCTACTTGCAGTTTTTCAAGGAAAAACCGTTCCACTTATCCAGATATTCCATTAATCAAGGTGAAACAGTTTTAATTCAGAATTGAAACCGTTCCCACTTATTTAATTATTGTTCACTGCAACATCAATATTCTGAAAATAAATCGAGTGAAAATGACCAAGATAAATCAGATGAGTAAGTACTGATAAAGGAAAATCAGAACTTAAATTAAAACAGAATTTATATGGTCATCATAATATGAATATGTATCAGGATTTAACAATGCATTAAAATATCTCAGAGACAAGATCTTGAAACAAAAATAAATTTCATTAATATATCAAGAGAATACATTCATGAAATTTAAATTACATCAGAACTTGTACAAGATTTCCCTAAGCTTCTAAACCTAACGTCAACAGCCTTTGTCCTAGCTCAAGAAGCAGGGTAAGGCTGATGATGAAGAAAAATAGGAAGAAGAAAATAAATCATTTCTTCTTCCTACTCTCGACAAACAGAATGGCGAGTCGAATGATTCGCTCTTGCTGGCGGAGTGCTTCCAGCCTTTCCTCCTTCAATCGCTCCAGATGGCGATGGTAATCCATATAGAAGAACAGGAGGTGGGTGAGTACCTCCTGGGGAACGGAGTCCCATATCTCATCAGGAATGGCAGTGACGTGCCATTCCTGCTGCCAATCGGCACATCACAGCTCCATGTTGAAGGTTTCGTAGTTTAAAAACATATTGTATCTGACCATGGTGTTTTTGATATAAAAAGTATGAAGATGAGTTTGTGATAAAAGATTTGATGGGAAGGCTGATGTGAAGTGGTTGCTTATATAGGCAATAGAATGCAAGGAGACGCAAAGAAATTTAATGCTGACAGGTGAAATTAATTCTACCTCGTCTCCCCAGACTTGGAAAAAGAAAAACATTCATTGGAAAGAGAAAACATGGTTTAATGCGCACAAGAAGCAAGTAAAAGTTGATTGTTCATGTACGAGTACCACTATCCCTACCTATAGTGACTGTTAATCTTCCACTTCAACATATTCAGGTTTGAACCGAGACTGTTTCTAAATTTTATCCACAAATAAGTCAAGTAAAGAATCATACGTTAATATCAGAACTTAGACTTATATCAAAACTTAACAATCATCAGAACATAATCTCTTAACTCGAAAAATGAATGCCTATCTTAGTAAATCCTCACACATATTCTGATTTATATTTTTCAGAACATAATCATCAGAACATGCAATCATAACTTGTCCTCAGAATTTGTGCAATGTGACACAATGACTGTTCATCTAAAATAACATAGATCACCACAGTGATTTTCATCATTCATATGGAGTGATTAGTGTGTGCATTAAGCTAAATATCAGACAAGGAGTAAAGTCTGATTCACTTCAGTACATCTTAGAAATAAGGCATAACTAAAACTTTGCTAAAGAGCTGTCATTATTCTGAAACCTACTGTTGAACGAGTTCATGCTTGAGTCCACCTCAACTATTTTGTGCTAATTTTATGCATCTTTTTAAATTCTATTTTACAGTGGCTTCTCAGTGTAAGTGAGTCACGTCTGCTTATCAGAATTTATGCTATTATCAGAGTATTTCTCCAGTAATCATAGAGTGTGAAAAGTCACCAAGAAAATATTTTATTGGCTTTTCCGATGCATATTACTTAATACCAGCAATGCACTTGGGTCTTCCCTTCCACATTTTTACTCTAGATCTCAAAGGAGTACCTGATTTTTAATCCTTGATTCTTTTGCTTTTTCTTTTGATAAGTGAGGTTTATCAGCACTTAGTACATTTAACAGATTTACTAGCATCAGAACTTAACAGATGAGTAGCATTATTCTAGTTTGTGACTTAGTAATAAGATAGACAAAGTAAACTCAACTAAGCTCAATTATCAGAATTTGCTTGTGTCAATAGATTTCCACAGAAATAATTACTTCTTATATGGGATCCCTTGTTTATTGAAGACTACTAGTTCAGCATCTAGCATAGTTATCCTCAGAGGATTGAATAGTTACTTAAACAGACATATCACTTATCAGAGTTTAGAACATATATCAGACAAAAGTCAGTACTTAAACACATTTTTCAATTAAGCACAGAATACACAAAGAGATTAAATTCTGTAAATACTGATCATATAGTCTGATGCAACAGAACAAAACTAAACAGATTTAGAAAAAGAACCTGAAACCATTCCAAGTTGATTTACCAATCTTGTAAAGGTAGCTTCACACAATGGTTTTGTGAAGATATCTGCTAGTTGTTGATCTGTTGGAACAAAGTGCAACTCCACTGTACCTTCATCTACATGTTCCCTGATGAAGTGGTACCTGATGCTGATGTGCTTTGTCATAGAGTGTTGAACTGGATTACCTGTCATAGCAATAGCACTTTGATTATCACAGTAAATAGGGATTTTGAAATATGTTAACCTATAATCCAGTAACTGATTCTTCATCCAAAGAATCTGTGCACAACAACTTCCTATAACAATATATTCTGCTTCTGCAGTTGATGTGGAAATTGACTTTTGTTTCTTGCTAAACCAAGAAACCAATCTGCCTCCAAGAAATTGGCAGCTTCCACTTGTGCTTTTCCTGTCAATTTTGCAACCAGCAAAATCTGCATCTGAGTAACCTATTAGTTTAAAATCTGATTCTCTAGGATACCACAATCCCAGATCAGCTGTTCCTATAAGATACTTGAAAATTCTTTTCACAGCTGTTAAGTGAGGTTCTCTTGGATCTACTTGAAATCTAGCACAAAGACAGGTAGCATACATGATATCAGGTCTACTAGCAGTTAGATAGAGTAGAGAGCCAATCATACCTCTGTAATCAGTAATATCTACTGATTTACCAGTATCCTTATCCAGTTTTGTTGTAGTGGCCATGGGAGTGGATGCACTTGAACAATCTTGCATTCCAAATTTCTTCAGCAAGTTTCTGGTGTACTTAGTTTGACAAATAAAAGTGCCTTCTTCATTCTACTTGACTTGAAGGCCCAGAAAATAGCTAAGTTCCCCCATCATACTCATCTGATACCTTGACTGCATCAGTTTGGCAAACTTCTTGTAAAGTCTGTTATTTGTAGACCCAAAAATGATATCATCAACATAAATCTGGACCAGAAGTAAGTCCTTTCCATAGTTGAGGTAGAACAGTGTTTTTTCTATTGTTCCTCTGTTGAATCCACTTTCCAGAAGAAACTGAGCTAAAGTCTCATACCATGCTCTAGGAGCTTGCTTAAGTCCATAAAGTGCTTTATCAAGCCTGTAGACATAATCTGGATGTTTGGAATCTACAAAGCCTGGAGGTTGTTCAACATATACTTCCTCCTCCAATTCTCCATTGGGAAAAGCACTTTTCACATCCATTTGAAAGACAGTAAACTTTTTGTGAGCAGCATAAGCCAAAAATATCCTTATGGCTTCTAACCTAGCAACTGGTGCAAATGTTTCATCATAATCAATTCCCTCCTGTTGAGAATATCCTTTTACAACCAGCCATGCCTTATTCCTTGTAATTATGCCATCACTGTCAGTTTTGTTTCCGAATACCCACTTTGTACCAACAACAGATCTATTATTTGGTCTTGGCACTAGGGTCCAGACTTTGTTTCTTTCAAATTCATTTAACTCTTCCTGCATTGATTGCACCCAATCAGCATCTTGAAGAGCTTCTTCCACTTTCTTTGGCTCAGTCTGAGAGAGAAAAGAATTGTAAAGACATTCGTTTGAAGTACCTGTTCTAGTTCTGACACCTGCATCAGGATTTCCAATTATCAAATCAGGTGTATGTGATTTAGTCCACTTCCTTGCAGATGGAAGGTTTTCTCTAGAACTGGATGCTCCCCCATGATCCATGATGTCTTCAATTTCATTTTCTGATGCTCCCCCTGAAACTATGCTCTCTGAGTTGGATTCTTCAGAATTTAGATTTTCAGCACTATCAGAACTTGGCTTATCAGAACTTGACGAATCAGAACTTGAAAAGCCAGATGTATGTTCTGATGCTTCTTGAGATGTGGTAAGATCTTGAGTATGCTCCCCCTGCATAGGTGCATCTTCTTTTGGCGTAGTCACCACATTTTCAATAACATCAGAGTTTAATCCATCAGAGTTTATAGTATCAGGACTTAGACTATCAGGATTTTCAGTATCAGAATTTGAGTCTTTATTTTCAAATCTCAGCTGATCATGGTCAATAAAATCTTCAAGACCAGTAATCTTCTTGTCATCAAAAGAGACATTGATAGATTCCATGATCACTCTTGTTCTCAAATTATAGACTCTGAAGGCTTTTGTGGAAAGTGGATATCCAACAAAGATTCCTTCATCAGCTTTTAGATCAAACTTGGATAGCTGTTCAGGATGAGTCTTGAGAACAAAACACTTGCATCCAAATACATGAAAGTACTTCAGATTTGGCTTCTTTTTCTTCACCATCTCATATGGTGTTTTTCCTTGCTTGTTAATGAGTGTTTCATTTTGAGTAAAACAAGCAGTCTGCACAGCTTCAGCCCAGAAATAGGTTGGAAGCTTTGCTTCTTCAAGCATTGTACGTGCAGCTTCAATGAGAGTTCTATTCTTCCTCTCAAAAACTCCATTTTGCTGTGGAGTTCCAGGAGCAGAAAATTCCTGCTTAATTCCATGGTTTTTGCAGAACTCTTCCATTATCAAATTCTTGAACTCAGTGCCATTATCACTCCTTATTGTTTTCACAGAGTCTTTGACCACTTTATCCAGTTGTTTAACATGATCAATCAAGATAGATGTAGTTTCACTTTTTGTGTGCAAGAAATACACCCATGTGTATCTAGTGAACTCATCCACTATGACCAATGCATATTTCTTCTTTATAATAGACATGACATTTACTGGACCAAATAGATCAACGTGTAATAGATGATAAGGCTCAAGAATTGATGATTCAGTCTTGCTCTTAAATGAAGATTTTCTTTGTTTGGCCTTCTAACAAGAATCACAAAGGCCATCAGGAGCAAATACTGACTTTGGTAGTCCTCTCACAAGATCTTTCTTGACCAGCTCATTTATATTGTTGAAATTTAAATGAGAGAGTTTGTTGTGCCAATTCCAGCTTTCTTCAATTGATGCTCTACTCATCAGACAGATTGTAGAACAATCAGTATTTGTTGAAAGCTTAGCTTCATAAATGTTACCACGCCTGTATCCTTTCAGAACAACTTTGCCTTTGGATTTACTCACAACTTCACAGTGTTCTTCAAAGAAATCAACATGATAACCTCTGTCACAGATTTGACTTATACTCAGCAAATTGTGTTTAAGTCCTGAGACCAGAGCTACTTCTTTAATGATGACATTCCCAAGATTAATATTTCCATATCCCAATGTTTTTCCAATGTTGCCATCTCCATAAGAAATACTTGGGCCAGCTTTCTCTACAAAGTCTGATAGCAGGGCTTTATTTCCAGTCGTATATCCTGAACATCCACTGTCCAGAACTAGAATATTTTTCCTGTTGCCCTGCAATCACAAAGACCACTAATGATTAGTTTTAAGGACCCAGACTTGCTTGGATCCTTTGGCCTTATCAAGTTTGTTAACATTTGCAGCGGATTTAGCATCAGAGTTTATGTTAACATTTTTCTTATCAGAACTTACAATATCAGACTTTGAATCAGAATTTACACTAGAAGGAACAATGGAGACTTTCTTCAAAGAAGGTTTTATTTGATAATAATCATAGTACAAACTATGATATTCCTTACAAGTATAAATGGAATGCCATAAACTGCCACAATGAAAACAAGGATTTTGTGGTTTGTATCTAACAGACTGACTCTTAACTCCTGATTTTGAAGGTAAGGAGTTAATGTTCTTATTCTTCCTGCAAAAAGAAGCCAGATAGTTAGAACTTCCACAGTTATGACATGTTTTCCTAGGAGCATCAGGAACAGGTTTATAATCATTGCTTTTATTCACACCTTCCTTTCCATTCCTATTTTTCCTAGGTGATTTTACCTTATTTGCATTCTTAACATCGTTCAGCTTATGCTTAAGCTGCTTCTTAGTCATTAAGCCTATGTTTACTTTAGCTGTCTTTTCCTGTTTTAGTTTGTCAGAAGTTAATTCCACTTTAACTTCTGATTTCTCATTATCAGACTTTAAAGTTACAAACTTAACAGGTTTTAACTTTGGCTTTTGCTTAACAACAGGCTTAATTTCTACAGTTCCCTTACCATTTTTATCCTCTCCATAACCTAAGCCCTCTTTCCAATTTTCACTACTTAGCAAATTTTGAGTTGTTCTGCCAGAGTTAGTCCAAGTCCTGATAATCTCTCTTTCCTTTCTAACTCAGTTTTTAGAGATTCATTCATTTTTAACACTTCATCCCTAACATAAAAAGCATCATCTCTATCCTTCTGAGTTTGATGGAACATAACTAACTCTTTTTCTAAGAAATCATTTCTTTTCTTAAAGGCAAGATTTTCAGAAGTTAATCTTTCACATGTTAAAGTTTGATCTCTATAACTAACAAACATGGTTTTAAGATATCTTCTCAACTCATTAATATCATCAGTATGAAAAGCATAAGTAGTCTGAGGTACCTTTGTTTCAGCAGCTTTAGAATTGCTCTCAGCACTTTCTTTATTAGCATTTGCCATCAAAGCATAGTTCTCCTCACTTTCAGAGTCTGAGGTGTCTGTCCAGCTTTTCTTCTTTGTGACAAGAGCCTTTCCTTTGTCACCCTTCACTTTCTTGCAATCAGGAGATATGTGGCCTTTCTCACCACAGTTATATCATTTGACATTGGTATAATCTCCTCTGTCAGACTTTCCTCCTCTGCCCTCAGATCTTCTGAAATTTTTCTTATCAGAACTTGTGCCTTTCCTGGAAAACTTCTTTCCCTTCCTGAACTTTCTGTATGCAATCTTTGTGATCCCTTTCTCCATAAGAGCACACAGCTTTATCATCTCCTCATCAGCATCAGTCTCAGGCAAGCTTTCAGAATCTGAGTCATCATCACTTTCAGAACTTGATGACTCAGTATCAGACTTTGTGAAAAGAGCTTTACCCTTGTCTTTCCTTGAGGTAGCTGCCTTGGGGGATTCTTCTTCAGCCTTAAGAGCAACTGTCCTTGACTTTCCTCCTTTCCTCTTGCTTCTTTGTTCCATCTCAAGTTCATGAGTCTTGAGCATTCCATAAATTTCATCAAGAGTTGTTTCATCAAAATTGTAGTTGTCTCTTATTGTTGTTGCCTTCAAATCCCAGCATTCAGGAAGAGCTAACAGGAATTTAAGGTTTGAATCTTCAAGATCATACTCCTTATCAACCAATGACAAATCATTCAAGAGTTTGACAAATCTATCATATAAATCAGTCAATGACTCATTAGACTTTTAGTCAAAGTGTTCATACTCTTGAGTGAGTATTGTTTTCCTGTTCTTCTTAATTGTATCAGTTCCCTGACACCTTGTTTCCAGAGCATCCCATATCTTCTTAGCAGTCTTGCAGTTAACTACCCTGTTTGACATTACATTATCAATGGCACTATGCAGTAAGTGTCGTACCTTAGCATCCTTAGCAATTGATGCTATATCTTCAGTAGTATAATCACTCTTCTCCTTTGGTACAGTCTTTGCTGCTTCACCTGCAACTGCAACAGCGAGCTTGGTTGGTTTGTGAGGCCCTTCCTTGATTCTATCAAGATATTCTGGATCTGTTGCTTCCAGGAACATGGTCATCCTCACCTTCCATATGGGATATTCAGATGGTCTCAGTATGGGAACTCCTGATGGTCTCATACCGACTCTGAATTTGTGTCTTTGGTGGTTCTTCAGTTTTGGTAGGCTTAGTTGGAGTTTCTGTGTCAGACATGATTGTGTTTGGATTTTTAACTGTATGTGCATTAACAGATATACTCTGATACCACTTGTTAGGTCACACACACTGTAGAGGGGGTTAATACAGTGTAAAATACAATCAAATCGAACTTTTAATATTTCAAGTAACAGAAAACAAACTTTATTGAAACAATAAACTCTGTTACAGTATGGAACTGTTACCTCTCAGTGATGAACAAATATCACGAGAGCTGCTAGGGTTACATTGAATAATCTTCTCGAATATGATAACACTTTTAGTGTAAACCCTATGTCTGTGTTTATATACTACACAGTTACAAGATAATCGCTAATTGATATAGAATATAATTCTGCTTCCTAAAATATATCAATCAGATATCTTTTCTTCCAAGTATTCTATTCTTCATAGAATTCCTTCTTCATGCATATCTCTTCTTATGTTTATCTCGATCTTCTTTCCTTTAATCAGCTACTATCCTTATCTGAACGTCCTTCAGCACTTAAGTTCTGATATCCATCTTCTGATGATTATCTCCTGATAATATAAGTACTGATATCCTTAAGTCCTGACTTCCAGTAAGTACTGATTTATCCTGTTAAAGTAAGATCTGAAAACTAAACATAAATCATATTAGCCATGATATTATCAAATATATCTAACATGTTGTGTACTTGATGATAAGCTAAACAAAATACCTTAGTAGATTTAACTTAGTGAATTTTGTAGCACCCTACGGATGATCAATTATAGTCCCGACGGATGATTCAATATAGTCCCGACGGATGACTAATTGATATCCACCGGGTGAGTTGCTTATGAAATAATAAGTACTGTAGCACATTTCTGCAAACAACTTTGTATAGATTCTGTAGTAGCTTATGAATCATGTAGATTGCTAGTAGATGTGCAAAATAGGTTGATTAAATATAAATATAAGATGTCTTGTAATTCTGCACAAATGAAATGGAGTCAAGTGATAAATGGCTACCCGACGGATGATCAACAAAGCTACCCGATGGATGATCAATAAGGCTACCCGACAGATAACAAGCTTGTACCCGACGGATGATCAATTCAAATATCTATTGACAATGACAATACAGTCACATGCATCGAGTGTTTACAAAAGTAATATGGCAGCCTTTTTAGCAAGGTTTTGAGAAAAAAGAAGCATTACGATTTCCATGCTATTATGAAGATATTCAAAGATGCTGGAATAAAGTAGTGAAGCAGCATGGAGTTAGACTTGATAGTTTTTGTTTTATTATCTTGTCCTATTACCATGTAAACTTGGTGATATATAAACCAAGTGTAGCAAGTAGAATAACTAACAAAACTAAGAAAACACATTTTTAGCAGAGAAACTTTTGTAAGCTGTATTCTGTATAATTTCTCTGTAGTTTGTTTGTTCACTTGTAAAGCAGCTGTGAGCTATTCAAGCTTCATAGGGTTCTTTTGATATATATATATATATCTGGTGGATACTCAAATCCATCAGAAAGTTTTAAAGATCTGAGTTTTTATTACTTTATGTTTGATTTACTTAACTCTGTATTCCGTACTTTGCAAATCAAACAGTTAGATATAAGTTAAGTTAGAACCATTTTTCATAAATCCCAAAAAGAAGCCAGAATTACATTGAACCCCCCTTCTATATTTCTTGTTGTATTTTTAGGGAATAACAATCAATCTTTAGCAGTTTGTCATTTGTGTTAATTTTTGCTGCTGCCAGATTTATGATGTCAATGTTATCCATGACTGGTGGCTTTTTGAAAGCAATTGTTGGCACAATCACTTTGCTGACTTGTATGTTAAGTTATTTCTCCCCCTCACTTGAGCCTTTCTCCCCCTTTTTGTTAGCATGAAGTTGTTGAGTGAGTGGGAGTTGTGCAGCCACCAATTGTTGGAGTAGAGTAGTCTCAGTTTCTTGATTAATGAGTATCTTGGCCATTGACTTCTCTACATTAGATACTCTTGAGTCCATGGCCTCAACTTTTCTATTGAGATCAGCCTCCTTCCTTAGCTTGTGAGCTATTTCAGTCATGGTGGTTCCACGAATTCTAGCATCCAACCTTGCTATGAAATCCTGTTTTACTTCAGAAATTTCTTGCTTTATTTCATCCACACTCTGACTGTGTTGGAAGGCTTGAATTTTGTGCAGTTGGAGTGCTTCAAGGTGAGCTGTGAGTAGCTTCTTTGTGCTGGCATTAGTAGATGCTTGAATGGCTGTTTGGGTGTCATAGATCAGCTTGAATAATGTTGATTGGAGATGTGAGTAGGAACATTCTTTTATTTGCATTCAGGTAGGAACATCTGCATCTCCCCCAAGCTCATGTTATCTTCCTCATCATCCCCACCAACATCCCCAAATGAATCTTTAGCCAGTTTAAAATCACTGCCAGAGTTGGAAAGCATAGCAGTGATTGCATCATTTGCTCTTTAAAGAGATTGTGTAGTGTGCACCAAATATAGCATCCTTTCAGCCTCCTCATTGCCTTGCATAGCTAGAGTTTGGTAAGCTGTAACAGGGTGAGTAAATATCTCACCATCCAGGGAAATAGAATCTATAACAGCTTGATATTCTTACTGAAATAGCCTTTTCCTTTCTACATCGTTGACATTCATTGACATTCATTGACTCACTTGTAATGGATTCCATCCTTATCACTCCTGTACCTGCTTTTCTCTCATGTTCTCTCTCTTTTTGCATCAAGGGCTCCCCTTGGATTCCCACCCTCACACCCTCACCTTCACCATCTAAGGTGGGACTCCTCTCACTGACTTTTACCAGTCCTGAAGAAATGGACTGCATTTGTTCACTCTTTTTCTCTCCTTTTTCCTGGGAGCAACCCAAACTCTCACTCAATTAACTCCCTTCCCTCAGTTCTAAGAGTGATTGTATTACTACTAAGTCTTCTGCACTTGTGAGAATTGAAGAAATTTTAAGTTGTGCAGAGACACCCGACGGATGAGGAATATCCATTGGGATAATAGTTTGGCTATCCGACGGATGACTTATGTTAGGCTTATCCGTCGGGATACAATCACTACTCGAAGGATGATGACTATCCATCGGGATAGAAGAAATGAATGAGTTTGGAGTGGAGACTATTATAGACTCTGTGCAGATTGATGAAAATTTTGGCACAGATGTCTCAACAGACTCAGAAAGAAATGGCAAGTGAGCCAACAAATCATCTAAAAGATGATGCTCACTTACTTGGATTTTTGGCTTCTCCAAAAGAGTTAAAGATGGAGAATTTGGAAGTGATGTATTTATCATGTCAACATCCAGTGAGTGTGTGGGAGAATTTGGTGTATCAGGTGCTTCAATAATGAGAGATTTTGGCTGTGACTCCACATTTATTGGAGCCACATCAATCTGCCTTTGAGATGGTGCAGTGATTGGGTCTTTAGCACCAGTTTGTACTATGTGTATGCCCTGTGCATCCCCAAGGGTTTTTGATCTTTTTTTCTAGCATAAGTTTGTGGTGAGCTAGTGTCCCTACCCATCTTGGCTTGTGCTCCTGGTTGGGAGCTTGTTCCAATAGTAGCATCCTTCTGGGAGGATGAAACTAGTAATGAGCTAATTTCCTTATTAATAACCATAGTTTATTGGGAAACTATGGTGTGGCCAGGTGTGGATACACTCTTCTCACCAGCCTTATCCTTAGGGTTTCGTTGACTTTCACCCTGTCCCTCACCTTGCTTACCCTCCTTCACACTCTCCTCTTTGGTTTTAGTGGATTTTGCAACTGGTTTCTTTCGAAAGAAACCAGAGGGGGCTTTCTTAGACTTGGAGTTTGAAACTTTTGGTTTAGTAGCTTGGGTAGGCATCTGTTGGGTCATTGACATAAATGTCATTATTACATTTGAATGCAAAGAAGTGTGTGAGGCTGGAAGAGTGGAGACAGTAGAAATGACCTCACTTACCTGAGGTCCCTCCATAACTGGGAAATAGAAGAGGGGCACCTCTTTGTGGTGGTCTGCTCTATTAAGATCTGCAATTATTCGTCTTTCTTGAACCCAACAATTCAGCTTGTTGGTTGGGTTCTCAATCACAATGTTCTCAATGAGATGGTTAGCAAGAATCATAAAGAACCTAGCATAATAGACACTTTTACCTCTCTTATTGAGTTCTCCTAACTTAAAACCTAACTCAAACAAGACCAAGTCAGTAAAATTAAAGACTGTTGAATCTCCTTGTTCACTAGAGCTGTGAACTTGTTCTTTTCATAGATATATTCAGTTTGAGATATGATTTTGACGAATGGTGCCATTGTTAAAGATTTGAAAATTTGCAGAGAAAGTATGTGCTTTTGAGGAAGAAAGAAGTTAGAGCAATTGAATCTTGAGAGTGATAAAAGAGTAGAATAAAAATGAATTATGCTTTTATACTATCTAAGAAATAAACTGTCAAAAATAATAAAGTAAAATAAAGTGACCAATAAAAATTTCCCAAAATAGCCGTTTAAAAATGAATAAGCTGTAAAATTATGTCACTTATCCGTCATGTCATGCTTACAAACTGTAAGTATACTCGATGAATAAAGTTAAGAGATTTAACGGCTAGGATTGAGACAATTCGACGGATGAAGATAATTCAGTTATTCGTCGAGTTATAAAATATTCCAGAAAGATAACTGATTTTTATTAACAATTAATATTCCGACGAATAATCAAACTCAATCGATAATGATCATCCGTCGGGATGTAAATTTTGACTTACCAAAATTTCATCCAATACAGAAAAATCAATTAAATTTCTGGCTACATAACAACTTGCAAAATATCTGAAATGATTCAAGAATAATTAAGCATACCTAACTCACTTACCAACCTTAAAAAGGTGGATTCATCAAGTGGCTTGGTAAATATGTCTGCAAGCTGCTTTTCACTTGGAACAAAATGAAGTTCCACAGTACCATTCATCACATGTTCCCTAATGAAGTGGTACTTGATGTTTATGTGCTTTGTTCTTGAATGCTGTACTAGATTTTCAGTGATGGCAATTGCACTTGTGTTATCACAGAAAATGGGAATTCTATCCACTTGTAGACCATAGTTCAAGAATTGGTTTTTCATCCACAAAATCTGTGCACAACAACTACCAGCAGCAATATATTCAGCTTCAGTTGTAGAAGTAGAAATTGAATTTTGCTTTTTATAGAACCAGGACACAAACTTGTTCCCTAGAAATTGACAGGTTCCCGTTGTACTTTTTCTGTCTATCCTACAACCTACATAATTTGCATCTGAATAACCAGTTAGATCAAAACCAGAATCTCTAGGGTACCAAATGCCAAGCTTTGGTGTTCCCTTCAGATATCACAAAATTCTTTTAATAGCTACTAGGTGAGATTCTCTAGGATCAACCTGAAATCTAGCACAAAGACAATTAGAAAACATTATATCTGGCCTACTAGCTGTTAAGTACAGAAGTGAGCCAACCATGCCCCTATAGCTTGAAATATCCATAAACTTTTCAGTAGTATTAAATTCAAGTTTAGTTGCAGTGGCCATGGGAGTTTTTGCAGATGTGCAATCCATTAGATCAAACTTCTTTAAAAGATTATAAATGTATTTAGTTTGACTAATGAATATTCCATATATAACTTGCTTAACTTGTAAACCAAGAAAGTAAGTTAGTTCTCCCATTATGCTCATTTCATACTTACTTTGCATCATTTTGGCAAACTTTTTACAAAGTTTTTCATCTGTAGAGCCAAATATAATATCATCAACATAAATTTGAACAAGTATACTAGAGCCATTAACATTTCTAAAGAATAAAGTGTTATCAACAGTACCTCTTGTGAAGTGATTTTCCAAAAGAAACTTTGATAAAGTGTCATACCAGGATCTAGGTGCTTGCTTCAGTCCATAAAGTGCTTTCAAAGGATAGTATACATGATTTGGAAAACTTGGATCTTCAAAACCAGGAGGCTGACTTACATAGACTTCCTCTTCCAAATATCCATTTAGAAATTCACTTTTGACATCCATTTGATAGACTTTGAAATTGGCATGAGCTGCATAGGCTAAGAAAATTCTGATGGCTTCAAGTCTTGCAACAGGAGCAAAAGTTTCATCAAAATCTATTCCTTCTTGCTGACAATAGCCCTTAGCAACCAATCTAGCTTTGTTCCTGACTACTATGCCATTTTCATCCATCTTGTTTCTAAATACCCATTTGGTATCAATTGGATTCTTTTCTTTATGCTTGGGTACCAGCTTCCATACCTTGTTCCTTTCAAATAGGTTTAGCTCCTCCTGCATAGCTAAAATCCAATCAGGATTCAACAAAGCTTCTTCTACCTTCTTTGGTTCTTCCTTAGATAGGAAGCTTCTATATAGACATTCTTCTTGAGTTTCTCTCCTTGTTTGAACTCTAGAAGATGTATCACCAATGATGAGCCCAAAAGGGTGATCTTTAGTCCATTTTCTTTGTTAAGGTAGATTAGCTGTAGATGAAGAGGCCTCATTGTTGTCATAATGTGTGACTGAGTTTTGATTATTAGAAACTCCCCCTGAGTTTATGAATCTTTGATTTCAGAAAGGGGAATTTTATATAAGTGCTCTATTCTGAATTTCAGCTTCTCTTAATGACCCGACGGATGATGCACTCTGTGTCCTGACGGATGAAGCTGATTGTCTCCCGACGGATGAAGTATTCTGCAACTCGACAGATGTTGAATTGTGTGCTTCAATAGTTATAGATTTTTCCGCATTATCCTTTGTCATTATTTCTTGATCACTTTCATCATCACTGTCATCGCTAACCATCTCCACATTATCAAACTTGAGGCTTTCATGAGAATCTTCATCTTGCAGTCCTTTAATCTTTTTATCATCAAACACAACATGTATTGATTCCATAACAATGTTGGTTCTAGGATTGTAGACTCTATATGCTTTTCCCACAGCATATCCAACAAAAATTCCTTCATCTACTCTATCATCAAACTTCCCATGTTGATCAGTTTGATTTCTCAAGATAAAACTTTTGCAACCAAAGACATGAAGAAAATTTAGAGTTGGTTTCTTGTTCTTGAACAATTGGTGGGGTGTCATACACTTTGCTTGATTAATCAAAGAAATATTCTGAGTGTAGCAGGCAGTATTCAGAGCTTCAACCCCAAAATATGTTGGTAACTTTGATTCTTCAAGAATTGTCCTTACAGCTTCAATAAGAGATCTGTTATTTCTTTCCACTAATCCATTTTATTGGGGAGTTCTTGCTGTAGAAAACTCATGCATAATCCCATTCTCTTCACAAAATGATCTCATCATAGAATTCTTGAACTCAGTTCCATTATCACTCCTGATTCTTCTTACTTTAAAGTCAGGATGATTGTTGACTTGCCTTATGTGATTGATAATGATTTCACTAGCTTCATCTTTAGACTTTAGGAAATATGTCCAAGAGAACTTTGAGAAATTATCCACAATTACTAGGCAAAATCTTTTCCTTGAAATGGACAACTCATTGACTGGTCCAAATAGATCCATGTGTAGCAATTGTAAAGGTTCTTCAATTGTTGAATCAAGATTCTTCCTGAATGATGCTTTAATCTGCTTTCCTTTTTGGAAGGAATCACACAGTCCATCCTAAGAAAACTCCACTTGAGGAATGCCTCTAACCAGTTCTTTCTTGACAAGCTCATTCATGGTCTTGAAGTTTAGATGGGACAGCTTCTTGTGCCATAGACAACTTTCATCTTGACTTGCTTTACTGAGAAGATAAGTGACAGATTCTGCATTAGATGAGTTGAAGTCAGCTAAATACATATTTCCTTTTCTCACTCCAGTGATAACCACTTTATTGCTTCTTTTGTGTGTCACAACACAGGCTTCTGAATTGAAGGTTTCTTAGGTTTGATCTCATTTAACTTGGGAATTTCTGATTCATCCATAGTCATTTGAGTTGGACCTTTGAAACTAGTCATTAAAATAGAATTATCATGCACATTTTGATTAACAGGAAAAGGCTTGCTGTTTGCAAACATGTTATTCCAGTATGGCATGCTAAATGGCATTTGAGGCATACTAAATGCAGCATAATAAAGATTAGGTGCAAATGGCATATTAGCAAATTGTGCATTCATATTCTGAGTAGACATAGAATTCATAGGCATGGTAGGTATGGCAGTCATGTTGGGAAAAGTGGGAGGCATAGACATAGGAGTAGGCATGGCAAGTTTGCAATTAACAGACAGGTGATTAACAATACCACACTTAACACGGATTTTTCTTGGTGCATATTTATCAGGTGTGTAGTTGTTATGTTTGTTAATTCCTACTTTCCCATTTCTATTGTTTTTCTTTTTAGTTTCTATTTTAACCTCAATCTTTTCTAATCTGTCATTCAATTTCTTGATGGACAGATGACCAACATTAACTTTCTTCTCCCTCTTCACTTGACTTGATTCTCCTGAAACAAAGTTTTTGGAAACTGATCCATATTTTTCATTCAGCTTGGCAAGCTTGGCTTTGCTCACAGGTTTACTCACAGTCGGCGGATGTGGCTCTTTGTCACTCGACGGATAATCCTTTTGGTTATCCGATGGATGATTCTCAACATCCGTCGAGTCCACATCTGTCAACAATCCTTCAACCAAGTTGGATTCCAGTTTCTCCTTACTCTTCTTCCAGGCTGCATCACAAAAAGACTCAATACCTTGAACTTTAGTGATTTGAGTATGGACATCTCTGGATGATTTCCATGCTTTAATTACTTCTTGTTCTCGTTCAAGTTGCTTCTTTAAAATCTCTTATTTCTTCAAGGACTCAGTAAATTCATCCTTAGGAATCTTACACTCAATTCTCAATTTTTCAAATTCAATAAACTGAGATTCTAGCACATTATTCCTCTCACTTAGAAACAAATTTTTTTCTTTAATTTTAGCATTTTCCTTAGTGAGGGACTTAAGTGTAACACGAAAATGATATAATTCTGTAGACATGTCATTGATTGCATTATTACACTCAGCTTTAGATAAATGTGCTAGGTTAGTGGTGATTACCTGTTACTTGAAGAACTTGTTTCTATTTCATCAGACTTGGCCATCAGGGCTAGATTGACATAGTTTACATCTTCATCTTCATCCAATCCATCAGCTGCCCAGTCATTTTCCTGTGTAATGAAAGCCCTTTCCTTTTTCTTGAGCAACTCAAAATATTTCTGTTTGTAATCAACCGGCTCAAACTTCTTTTTGTTGGAATCTGACTTTATACACTCACTAGAAAAATGCCCTGCCAAGCCACATTTGAAACATTTGAATTTGGATTTATCCACCATGTTTCTACTTGGCTTGGCTGGTCCAAAGTTCTTCTTGAACTTAAGCTTAGCAAATCTTCTGGAAAGGAAAGCTAAATGCTCATCAATATCATCCATGTCATCTTGGCTCAAATGATCTTCATTTTCAGCTACCATCCCTTTGCCCTTGTTCTCACAGACCTTTGAAGTAGACTCAACAGCTTCTACCATCATCTCTTTCTCTTTCTCTAACTCAGCAACCAGTGCTATGGACCCTCCTTTCTTCCTTCCTTTCTCCGTCCTCTCATCTTGCTCTATTTCAAGCTCATAAGTTTTCAGGATGCCATACAGTCTCTCCAAGGTAAACTCCTGGTAATCCTGAGAATTTCTCAATGAGACTATCATTGGTTTCCACTCCTTTGGAAGAGATCTAAGGAACTTGAGTTTAGAGTCTTTTGTTTGATAGACTCTTCCATGCAACTTCAGAGCATTTAGTAGTTTTTGAAATCTACTAAAAATATCAGTGAGAGACTCACTATCTTTACAATGGAAGTGCTCATATTGTTGAATTAACAACTGCATCTTATTCTCCCTTACTTGCTCAGTACCATCACAAATAATCTGGATAGTGTCCCAAACCTCCTCGGCTGTTTTGCAGTTAATGATGTTATTAAACATATCACCATCAACTCCATTGAACAATATATTCATGGCCTTCTTGTCTTTCCTGACTTGGTCAATATCAAGATATGACCATTCATGCCTAGGCTTGGGAACAAATGGTTCATTGCCTATTACAGCTCTCATTGGTACATGAGGACCTCTCTCTATGCAATCCACATAGGCCTCATCTTGAAAAAGAAGATGTAGATGCATTTTCACCTTCAAGTGGTGATAATTGTCTTTGTCCAGAAAAGGAATTTTTAACTCCAACATCCTTCTTGTTCATCTTGCTATTTGTTGTGATCTTTACACTCTTTGTACTTCAAGAGTTTGCTCTGATACCAATTATTATTCCCTAACAATACAACAAGAATTACAGAAGGGCAGGTTGAATGTAATTCTAGCTTCTTTTGAGGTTTATAAAAATGTTCTAACTCAATATATATATATAAGTGTTTTGATTTGCAAAGTGCGGAATGAAAGAATTAAGTAAATCAAACATAAAGTAATAAAAATACAAGTCGTTAAAACTTTCTGGTGGATTTGAATGTATCTACCAGATATATATATCGATTTGAGAACTCTGTGAAGCTCAAATTGATTCACAGCTGCTTTACAAGTTGAACAAACAAACTACAGAGAAATTCTTGACAAGTACAGCCGTTTCTATTTCTCTTCTAAATGTGTTTGCTTAGTTATTTGTTCTACCAGCTACACTTGGTTTATATATCACCAAGTTTACATGGTAATAAGACAGGATAATAAAACAAAACCTATCAAATCTAACTCCATGCTGCTTCATTACTCTATTCCAGCATCTTTGAAAATCTTCATAACTTGCATAGAAATGGTAATGCTTCTTTGTTCTCAATTTCCTGTTAAACAGGCTGCCACATTCCTTTTGCAAACACCCAACGCATATGACTGTGTTGTCACTGTCAACAGATATTTGAATTGATCATCCGTCGGCTACATGCTTGTTATCCATCGGGTAGCTTGTTGATCATCCGTCGGGTAGCTTTGTTGATCATCCGTCAGGTAGCTATTTGACACTTGACTCCATTTCACTTATGCAGAATTACAAGACATCTTATATTTACAATTAATCAACCTATTCTGCATATCTACTAGTAGTCAACATGACTCATATGCTACTACAGAATCTACACAAAGTTGTTTGCAGAAATGTGCTACAATACTTATTATTACATAAGCTACTCACTCGATGGATGTCAAATCATCATCCGCCAGGACTATATTAAATCATCCGTCGGGACTATATTTGATCACCCGTCGAGTGCTATAATATTCACTAAGTTAAATCTACTAAGGTGTTTTGTACAATTTATCATGAAGTTCACAACATATTCCTAACAGTTATAAGATTTATTTTCATACATAGAACATGAATTTTGATGTACAAATTATTGAAATCGGATTTTTGATGGACTTTAAGTCGGTTTAATCGGAGAACTTAGCCTGAGGGTTATTAGATGATGTTGATGGTTGAATAATGTTTAGAACTGAATTTGGAATCGATTCCCAGTAAAAACAAGTACAAATGATTCGTGATTTGGCCTGAAAATGACTTCATCAGAATCTGGAAAAGTTCGTCGGAGTTGGATTGTTTTCACCGGAGATGACACTCCAGGGATGATTCTGTGATGTTGTTGCCGTGGTTGAATTGTTGTGCTAATTTGCAATAAAAACCCAGTTCGAAATACACCAAACGGTGTTGTTTTGGGAACGAATTGGAATTGCCGGAATCCTGAGCCGTCGCCGGATTCTGGGCAAGTTCCGGCCAGTTCATCCCAACCCGAGATGTTCTTGGTGACCCGGTTGCAACCCGGTTTGCAACCCGGGTTTGATCTGTTTTTGTCAGAATTAATTTTCTGACAAATGTTTTTGAAAATTATTTTTATTTTTATTTTATTTTCATTATAAAAATTAGTTTTATTTATTTAATAAATTAATTAATTAATTATTTAATTAATTAATTTATATTATTAATAATTCTGAAATATTTTCTAATAATCAGATTTAATTATTTTCTTAATTATTTGTTATTTATTATTTATTTATTATTTAAAAATAATTAATTATTTTGATAATTAATCAAATAATTTTCAATAAATCATAATAAATTTATTTTAATTCTAAAAATTATAGAAAAATCATTTTTGATTCTGATTTTTCCCAAATAATTATTTAAAACTATTTTTAGGGTTTAATAATTTGTGATAATTATTTATATTGAATAATAAATTGATTTATCTGTGTTTAATTGGTATTAATTGAACCGTTTGTCCAATTCGAGGGAAAGGAAAGCTCTTTAACTGAGAAAAATGATTTATTTTCACTAAAAATAATATTAAATCCTAATTTCTCTTACAAATTAGTTGACTTTTGATATTTATTTGATTATGAGTTGAATCGCATGTAGAGACGACTCCGATAAACTCAAAGAAATAGGAAACGAGCCAGATAATGATCAGTTAAGCGAACAGCGAGTTGATTTTGATTTTAAAAATTAATTTAAACCTAAAAATGATTATGTGGCTTATGTGCTTATGTGTATTATATGGTTAATCGAGTCTTTCTTGTTAATAAATAATATACGAGTCGATGATACGTGTGTGGGAGAACAATAGGAGTTACGTGAAGTCGGTTTGAGACGTGATTAAGATACAAGATGACTAAATCAGTCTATTTCTTTAATAGAAGCCAGGCCAGCAAGGCAGATTGAGCCGCTAATAGACGAAGGTGAAATATTTGGAGTAAATTGCGTGGAAGGCAAGTTTTTCCCTTATTCTAATTTCAGAATAGTGACGTTTCTTCAGATTCTTATTACATTTGCACTATTTTGATTCTTATTCATAAATACTGTTACATAATTGATATTCTCTTGTTCATATTTCATTTTAATTCTTCAATTCTCCTTTTCCTTTCAATCTCCTATTCATATTCCAATTCTTACACATACATATGGGTATATTCTAGTGATTAGAATATATCAAAACATACCGATTGTTCCGGTTGCTACGCCATGGACTGGATAGTGATGTTTGGGATTAAGTTTGTACATGATCCTAAGGATCGGGACATAACCGGATCCTTGATATGGGCCGTAGAGCCTGGGTACCCGACTGGATCTATATAATGAGATATATATTTGCACTATATCATGGCTGATCAGCAGGGTATAGGTGTGAACTTGTGTCCAGTTTAGTTCATTTGTATTCGCTAGTAATGGCCTTCGTTCTTTTCTCGCGGGGTTATATCTTTGCAGATGTAACCAGATTACCGATTTATTTAAATTTCTTTAACACTGCTTATATATTGCGGACTTGTTGAGAAACTTTTGGCTCACCCCTTTTTGTTGTTATTCACCTTATTATTTTCAGTTAAGAAGGAAAATGAAACTTATCAGGACTCGAGTAGTAAAGAAGCGAGTCAAGCCACAGGATCTTCTCATACCCAATGTGTTGATTCCAATCCAGGAAGAAAGCTTTGAGTTTCCTGAACAGGTGGAGTGTAGATAGTTAGTGTGTGTGTGTGTTTGATTAAAGAGGAACTTCGTTTAAAACTGGTTAGACAATGGCTTGTAATAAAGAGAGTTTGTATGATTTTGAATTTGGTTTGTAGTAAAGTAGTTAGTGGTTCTTGTTTTCATACTTCAACCTAAAATGATCATGGTTAGTGTTAAAGGGGTTTAGATATATTTCATTATTATTGTTATTCAGGTTATACAGGTTCGGAGATTAGCTAGTAACCCCCAGACTTATATCCCGGGTCTGGAGGGTGTTACAGGTTTGGCATCAGAGTTTTAGGTTAGGTCCCTAAAAACAAGAACATTAGGATTAAGATAAGATAGGAAGATCACATAAGATAGGAATAGTCAAATAGGAAGACTAGAGTTAGGATTTAGATAAATTTAGACTAGGAAAGTAAAAGTTCTAGAATTATTAAGTGACATTTCTTCTTTCTTTGTTATATTATTAGATGGCGTTGTCAGGTTACTCAGTTTCATCCGAGAGAACAGTCACAGGACCAGTCGCACCAGTCATTCCATCAGTATCTGAGTATTTATTTCCACCTCTTCCACCACCTCTACCATTGCCCCGGGAGCTAGCACCACCAGTGCTAGAGCTGATTCCTGATCCGGTAGAGATGTTTGATCCACTAGAGTTCTTTGAGCCGATGCTTCCACCTCCACTTCCGGTAGAGTATCAGTTTATTCCAGAGGTTGAGCCAGAGTTTCTACCACCAGCAATGTTACCTCCTATTCAGGTGCATGCCCCAGAGCCAGAGATATTTCAGATGGCCCCGGTTGAGGGTATAGATGAGCATGATGTAAGGTTATAGCTGGCATTACCATAGCAGGGTTCTGCAGGGATACAAAGAGTTCCATCGCAGGAGTCTGTACGACATGTTACACATCCATATATGGTACCGTATCATGATTACAATGTTGTGAGAGAGGATGCTGAGTATTGGAGATCTCAGTGCAGGGAGATTATGCATTTGTTTGATCAGAGAGACCGAGGACCGTTAGCCGCACTTCATCCAGATTATATGATGAGACAGAGGCTACAATCCACAGTGATTAGCGCTACCTTTAAGTTAGATGCTTTGACACATGATGGGCCGCCTTCTTATGCGGAGTTTCATAGGGTTCTTCATTTGGCACAAACAGTTGTCCAGATACTCCGGGAGGAGCTGAGGCGTATTCCGCCAGGGTTTTGAGATCTGACAGCAGGAGACTAGATGTGTAGTATATGTGACTGATGTAGATAGATGCAGCCTAATATAGTATAGTTAGTGATGTATGTGTGTAGTACGTAGCCTGACTTGTAGCAGCAGCCATGACAGTTTTGAGCGAGACTTTTTGTACCAAGCACTTACACCTGAGTCTGGTGTTACATATATAAAATGAACTTTTTCAAATTTTCTTTTATTTAAATTTCAGTCTTTACAGTTTTATAATATTTACTTTATCGTTTTACAGTTTTCCATATTTTAAATTCTTTTTAAATTTAAAAGCATGTACCATCATTTTTATTACAAGTTATAAAACTATTTCAATCGATTGTTTAAATTTCCCGTTTTTATATTGAGCAAATTATTTTCTTCCATAAATTATTATTAAAATATTGTTAATACAAGATAAATTGTTTCTTTATTAATTGTCAATTGTTTAATAAACTGTTAGAAAGAAATTACTTGTTTCATTATCAGAAAATGGCACCAAAGAGAAAGACTAGAACCGAAACCTCCAACAGCAACTCTGAGGGACAGACTAACGACACTATGAACCAAATATTCCATCTGATACAACAACAAATGGTAATGATACAGCAGCTGCTGCAGCAACATCAACAACAGATGTTACAACAATCACCCCAACCTGAATCTCAGTTACCACCAGCTATATATGTTGTTGCCTTCAAGCAGTTTCAGTCAGTTAAGCCTCCAGAGTTTGAGGAAACAGCAGATCCTATTAAGGCTACAACTTGGTTGGTTGAAGGAAATCGAAAAAACATTTGCACTTTTGAAAGTAAGTGAGGACCAAAAGACTGATTTTGCTAGCTACTTTTTGTAAGGGGAAGCGAATTATTGGTGGGAATCTAGGAAAGCGTTAGAAGGTGAAGATATTGTAACCTGGGATAGGTTTAAAGTGCTGTTCTTAGAGAAACATTTTCCTCGCTATGTGAAGAATCAGATGCAGATTAAGTTTTTAGAGTTGAAGAAGGGAAGTATATTCGTGACAGAATACGAAGTCAAGTTTACTGACTTGGCTAGGTTTGTTCCAGAACAAGTTGATACTGAAAAAAACTAGCCCAAAGATTCTAACAGGGATTACGACCGTGGATTCGTGGCCAAGTTGCAGTTTTTGAATTGATGACTTATACCGCCGTGGTCCAAAAAGCCATGATTATTGAGGGAGAAAGTGAAAGATCCCAAAAGGAAAGGGGACAGGGAAGTTTCCAGAACCGTTCCAGTAGGAAGCCGGGATTTCAAGCCTGGACAAATATGAATTTCAAAAGAATAGGACAAGGCAACTAGAAAGTAGGTAATCGTTTCCCAGCTCCTAACCAGCAGGGAATTGTCAGAGTCCCAATTCCGTACTACAAGACATGTTGTTAAAAGCATACCGGCGTTTGTATCAAGGCAAATGTGACGTATTTCAAATGTAAGCAGAAAGGGCACTATTCAAACTAATGTTCAGCGGGAAAAACAGAAGTTACTTGTTTCTAGTGTGGAAAGGACATATCGCTAGGAATTGTAGAGGACCAACAATGACAGTTAATATTCCTAAGGTATTGGCATTACCTCCTCCACCACAGCCTAATCACCCCAGAGCAAGGACTTTTAACATGACAATAAAGGAAGCCGTGCAGAGTTCTAGTGTGATTGCAGGTACGCTTTCGGTGAACTTAGTAAATTCAAAAGTATTAATTGATTTTGAAGCTACACGATCTTTTATTTCTGAAGAATTCATTGATAAGATATATTGTGAAACTGAGTGGTTGGGCGAGACGTTAATTATAAAATTAGCGAAAGATGATCAAGTTCCGGTAGATCGAGTATGCTCTGCGTGCAATATCGAAATAGTCGGACATTATTTCTCCGTAGACCTGATTCCTTTTAAGTTATGAGAGTTTGATGTTATTTTGGGAATGGATTGGTTAGCTTGTCATAATGCCCAAATCGATTGTGCGAACAAGAAGGTAAAATTGCGAACTGCGGAAAATGCAACGGTAATGTTTAGAGGCGAAAGACAACGAAAAAATTTCTGACAATAATACAGACCAAACGATTGCTACGATAGGGATGTGAAATGTATATAGCCTATGTGTTAGATATAGAAAAGGGAAGTCCCAAGATATAAGATATTCAGTTGTATGTGAATTTCCTGATATTTTTCCAGACGAACTTCTATGGTTACCGCCAGACCGAGAAATTGAGTTTATAAGCAATTTAGCGCCTGGTATGGAACCAGTTTCGAAAGCTCCATATCGAATGACACCGGTTGAGATGAAAGAATTGTCAATGCAATTACAAGATTTTCTAAACAGGGAAATCATAAGACTTAGTATATTTCCATGGGATGCACCGGTATTGTTTGTAAAGAAGAAAGACGGTAGAATGTGATTATGCATCGATTATCAGAAATTGAATAACCTGACTATCAAGAATAAATATTATCTACCATGAATCAACGATTTGTTTGATCAACTAAAAGGAGCCACATGGTTTTCTAAGATAGACTTAAGATCGGGCTATCATCAATTGAAGATCAAAGCTGAAGATATTCTGAAGACTGCTTTTTGTACCAAATATAGACATTATGAGTTTCTCGTAATGGCATTCAGTTTGACCAATGCGCCAGCAACATTCATGGATTTGATGAACAGTGTATTCAAGAAGTACTTGGATAAATTCGTGATTGTATTTATTGATAATATCTTGATTTATTCGAAGACTGAAGAAGAGCATGTCGAGCATTTAAGGATTATTTTGGAAATTCTAAGAAAGGAACAGCTGTACGCAAAATTCTCCAAATGCAAATTTTGGTTGAAGGAAGTACAATTTTTAGGGCATATCATTAGCAGGGAAGGCATTCAAGTTGATCCAGCGAAGATTGAAGCTGTGTTAAATTGGGAAAGGCCAAAGACACCAATAGAAGTTCGAAGTTTCTTGGGATTGGAAGGATACTATAGAAGGTTCGTCAAGGATTTTGCGAATATAGAAACGCCACTGACCAAGTTGACTCGAAAGAATGAAAATTTTGTATGGGATGACAAATGTGAGGAAAGTTTTCAAGAACTGAAGAATCGGTTAGTAACTGCACCAGTACTGGTATTACCAGATGAGCATGGAGATTTTGTCATTTATAGTGACACTTCATACCGCAGACTAGGATGTGTACTGATGCAACATGGTAACGTAATTGCATATGGCTCGAGACAATTAAAACCTCATAAACATAAATATCCTACACATGATCTGGAATTAGCGGCGATCGTATTTGCATTAAAACTTTGGAGACACTATCTTTACGGTGAGAAATGCAAAATCTACACTGATTATAAAAGTTTAAAGTACATCTTTAAGGAGAAGAAACTTAACATGAGGCAACAATGATGGTTAGAGTTGATCAAAGATTACGATATTACAATTAGCTATCATCCACGAAAGCGAACGTTGTGGCAGATGCACTGAGCCGAAAAGAAAGATTGAATTTGTTAACTTTATCTGAAGAATTGGCCAAGGAATTTGATAAGTTGGAAGTTGAGATTCTTTCCAATGAACCTAATAAAGTTATTTACGCAATGACTTTCCAACCGGAATTATAGAAAATATTCGAAAATGTCAAGAAGAAGTGATGGGTCAAGATGACAACTTAACGGGAGAAGAAATCACAACCTAGAAAGTTAAATGAAGGAATTCTGCGTTTTTCATCAAGAATCTGGATCCCTAATGTGACAGAACTGAAGGAAGAGATATTATGAGATGCGCACAATTCAAAATATTCCATACATCCAGGAAGTACAAAAATGTACCGTGATCTGAAGGAAAACTTTTGGTGGCCAAATATGAAGAAAGAGATAGCAGAATGAGTAAGTAAATGTTACACATGCCAACGAGTCAAACCGGAACATCAATGTCCAATTGGATTACTGCCACCATTGGATATTCCAGAATGGAAATGGGAGCATCTAGCAATGGATTTTGTGGTAGGACTTCCAAGAACCAAAGCAAATTAAGACGCGATATGGGTAATCATTGACAGACTAAGTAAGTCAGCACATTTTCTACCGATCAATGAAAGATTTTCACTTGACAAGCTAGTGCACTTATATCTCAAGGAAATTATGATGCGACATGGAGTTCCAATATCTATCGTGTCTGATCGAGATCCCCGTTTCAATTCAAGATTTTGGAAAAAATTTCAAGAATGCCTTGGAACCAAATTAAATATGAGTACCGCTTATCATCCGCAAACTGATGGGCAAAGTGAAAGAACTATCCAGACAACCGAAGACTTGTTACGAGTTTGTGTGATTGATTTCGAAGGCAGTTGGGACGAGCATTTACCTTTAGTTGAATTTTCTTACAACAACAACTATCACGCGAGCATTGGAATGCCGCCTTACGAAGCTTTATATGGAAGAAAATGCAGATCACCGGTGTATTGGAATGAAGTTGGAGAATGAAAGATTTTGGGTCCAGAATTGATTCAGCAAACCAAAGAAAAGGTAGAGCTTATTCGAAAGCGACTAGATGCAGCGCAGAATCGACAACGCAAATATGCAGATCAAGTTAGGAAAGATATGGACTACCAAGAAGGAGAGCATGTGTTACTCAAAGTATCGCCATGGAAAGGCCTAACCATATTTGGCAATAAGGGTAAATTGAAGCCGCGATATGTTGGTCCATTTGAAATCTTGAAGAAAGTCAGAAAAGTTGCTTACGAGTTAGCGTTACCACCTCACATACAACATATTCACAATGTGTTTCACGTGTCAATGCTTAAGCGATATAATCCTGATTCTAGACATGTAATAGAGTATGAACCGATAGAAATTCAACCTGATTTGTCTTATGTAGAACAGCGGGGAAGAATTCTAGATCGGCAAGAAAGAGTGTTGAGAAATAAGTCTGTATCTCTAGTGGGGGTTTTGTGGACAAATCCTATGGTTGAAGAATCAACCTGGGAACTTGTGAGTGAAATGTTAGAAAAATATCCCCAGTTGTTTTCATAGCGAGATTCTGAGGACAGAATCTTATTAAGGGGGGAAGGATGTAACGTTTGGAAAATTTACGATTGTATTATATCATATTTATCATAAATTATGTGTGTTAATGTGTCATTTATATGTAATTAATTGCAAAACCTTAACTTCTACGTGTTACGTGCATTCTGTATCGTTTGGGTATTTTCAGCATATTTTTCAGATATTTTATTTTGTATTTATAGCTTTCGTATCAAAAGTTATACGACCCGAACTATGCTTTTAAAGCTGATATTTTAAATAAAATAATGGGCATTATTTTTCATCAAACGACTTGTACCATCGTGTTATTATGAACATCTGGGTATTTTATAAATTTTCTCGTTTCATGAAAAATGACTTTTCCGGGCCCCATTGGGTGTTAAAACCCCCACAAAAATCACATTTTTATTTTTATAATATTATAGGACTTTCATTTATACCATTTCTTTTTATTTTTACATTATTCACAATTTTTGGAAAATTTTGGCATATATATTATATATATATAATATTTAAAAATTAAATTTTAATACTCAAAAATTATAAAATTTGGGGCCAATTATTTTTAAACGATGTAGAATTAGGGCCTTAATTTTAACTAGGAGTATTTATTTTACTTCTATAAATAACCTAATTTTTATTTTATTATTATTAATTAAGTAATTAAAAATCAGAAAATCAGAAAAATTCTCTGCAAATCGGGTCGGGAAGAACAGGGTCGGGTCGAGAATTCAATCGAGGGTTTTGATCTGATTTCTATACCAAGTCAAGCATTTCGAGTACTCAAATTACAGGTTTCGATCTGGTCTTTCTGTTTTTTATATCAATTTCAAGTTATAATTCGTTGTTTTTAATTTTCAATTTCTAGGGTTTATACCCGATTTAGTATTTTTTGATTCTGGGGTTATATGTTAAAATTGAAGTTATGTATAACTTTGCCTGATGATTTCTGATCGATTTCTACTAGTTAATTTTACAGACGATTGCTTGAATTGAAAGTACTATATCTAGGGTTTATGTATTTTTTTTTATTGATCATTTTTTATTTTAGAAATAACTGAGATGTGATAGAGCATGGGGGTTTGATTGTGTGTGTTATAAGCTTTATTTTCATATATAGAACGTGAATTTTGATGTACAAATTAGTGAAATCGAATTTTGGCCGGACTTTAAGTCGGTTTGATCGGAGAACTTAGCCTGAGGGCTTTTAGATGATGTTGATGGTTGAATAATGTTTAGAACTGAATTTGGAATCCATTACCAGTAAAAACAAGTACAAATGATTCGTGATTTGGCCTAAAAATGACTTCATCGGAATCTGGAAAAGTTCGTCGGAGTTAGATTGTTTTCACCGGAGATGACACTCCAGGGATGATTCTGTGATGTTGTTGCCGTGGTTGAATTGATGTACTGATTTGTAATGAAAACCCAGTTTGAAACACACCAAACGGTGTTTTTTTTGGGCACGAATTGGACTTGCCGGAATCCTGGCCGGTCGCCGGATTCTGGGCAAGTTCCGGCCAGTTCATCCCCAACCCGGGATGTTCTTGGTGACTCGGTTGCCACCCGGGTTTGATCTGTTTTTGTCGGAATTGATTTTCTGACAAATGTTTTAGGAAATTATTTTTATTTTTATTTTATTTTAATTATAAAAATCAGTTTTATTTATTTTATAATTTAATTAATTAATAAAGAGAACTTGGTTTAAAACTGTTTAGACAATGGCTTGTAATAAAGAGAGTTTGTAAGATTTTGAATTTGTTTGTAATAAAGTAGTTAGTGGTTCTTGTTTTTATATGTCAACCCAAAAAGATTCTGGTTAGTGTTAAAGGGGTTTAGATATATTTCATTATTATTCTTATTCAGGTTGTACAGGTTTGGAGATTAGCTAGTAACCCCCAGACTTATACCCTGGGTCTGGAGGGCGTTTGCAGCTATGACAACCAAGTCTCGTAGTGTATGTTGATCAATGCTTTTGTTTATATTTTAAATCCTTACATGCATTTCTTAAGACACGTTTTATTCCCAGAGTAATTGTTTATTATCCAATAAGTTGCTTGTTTTTCTGTAAGAAAGCCAAAACTTGAAGTGAGCCAACTCAAGATTGTGTTGATTCATCGTTACCTAGATTCTCCTCCCTATCTATTATTTCCTATTTAAACATTGTTCCCTTCCTTGGTAATTTGATCGGTGGATTGAGGCAGACAATGCATATGATTTGGCTATTTGTTTGTGTGACAAAGGGTCTGGTGGGACGCCACCGAATTATGTGTTGTAAACTATGTGGTACTAAGACTGGCCATCTTCGGTACTTGTATGGTTGCTCTCAGTCATATTTATATATCTTCTTCACCTTTCCTTCTTCTATAATTGATTCCTTTATTTTGAGATTCCATTTAATATTTCATGACAATGAATCTCTTCAGTATTCTCTGCAGTTAGACATTCCTAATTATTGACAGTAAACAAAAGTTGTGGTGGGAGAGAATAAAGGCTCTCTACCAGGTTGCTATTTCCGAATGAAGATAGTAGGGAGGATTCAAGATTTAATGGTGAAGGTTGCAGTTTTAGAAAAGTTAACCAATGGTGGACGAGTTATTTTTAGGTGATAGGAAAATCACCTTCGGAGAAATGGTTGGTTGAAACTCGGGTTAGTAGACCCAGTAGGGTCCAGATTTCCTTAAGTTTGACTTGGTTTGCCAGATTGCTCTATATAGTTTGTGGTTGATTTAGTCAGCCACATTTTTATTATATATTGGATTAGTTAGTTGTTGTATTTGAGTAGTGGTGGGAAGTTAATTAGTTGCGGTTATATTAATGGGCCATGCTACGGTGTTTAGTGTCTTCATATTTCGGTCTTCTGCACTGCTGTTGATTCTACTATTGTTATTGCTGCTATTGTTGCTAGCATTGTTAATCTAGATATCTTTTATAAATAGACCCTGAGGATAAAAACATGGGTATTTTTTCTGGGCAGCATTTTCCTGATATAGGTACACCATTTAACGGTGATATTTTCTGTCCTACATTCTTGTTATGTTTTTGAACAAATCTAATGCTATATCTCAAGGAAATGCCCCCAAGAAAGCTACCCAGTCTAAAGAAAATAGTAGTAGTTTGTTAAGGGTCCATCTATAAACGAAATCCTATATTTGTTGCACAAGTAATAACAACAACAATAGCTAATCCAAGAGTTTCAAAAGCAGCAACCACTGTTGTAGCAGCAACATCAGGGAGTGTACCAGACTATTAATTGTAAACCTTTCCAGAACGTTAAATCTACTGAGTTTAAGGATGAAACTGACCCAATAGATGCTAGAGCATGGTTAAAAGAAATGGAGGAAGCTTTCAACCTCGTCCAAGTAAGTGAAAATTTTAAGACTGATTATGCAAACTATTTCTTAAAGAATGAAGCGAATTACTGGTGAGAGTCAATTAGAGAATTAGAAGGAGAGTGTCCTGTCCAATGGGCTAGGTTCACCGAGTTATTTTAGAAAGGTATTTCCCTAGATGTATGTGAAATCAAAGGAGATGGAGTTCTTAGAATCGAAGCAAGGTGGAAGAAGTGTTTTAAAGTATGAGGCCAAGTTTACGGAATGGGCCTGAGTAGTTTCTGAGTATGTAAGTACGGAGACCCAGAAGGCAAGGAAGTTTCAACAAGGGTTGAATCCTCAAATTCGGAGTAGAGTTGTAGCGTTGCAACTCAAGACATATCCCTCCTTAGTCAGGTCACCCTATTGAGAGTGATCAGAAGTTAGTCGCGGGACAAACGTTATCCCAGGCTAGGCCTAGTGCCCCTTCAGTTGCTTCCACTCCAATAAAATCAGTCAAGCTGGTGGTGGATTGTACGCTGTGTGGTAAGAATTACGGCGGTTGGTGTAAAGGAAATGACCAGTGTTTTAGATGTGGTCAGAAAGGCCATTACGCATCGAAAATGCAACTTAGAAAACCCAAGAATTACTTGCTATAGTTGTGGTAAGGTTGGGCATCTTTCTAGGAGTTGTAGGACTGTTATTCAAGGCAACATTGGAGGTAATGCATCCCAAGGACCGGTATCCAGTACGGCTAGAGCCAGAACCCTTAAGATGACCGAAAGATCCAATGCTCAAGGCTCGAATGTAGTTGCAGATTGATTATTCCATTATAAGGCAACGGTTGATTTCCAGAAAAAGTAAATTGTAATATTTTTGGAAGCCGATATTAAGGTGAGACTTCAAGGGCAGTGGCCGGATAAGAAGTTCTTTCAATCATACAAGCAACGGAGTTACAAGACAAGAAATAAGACATATCTAACTCAAGTAGTGGATATTAAGAAGGAAGCCCCTAAGTTGGAAGAAATGTGGTAGTAAATGAATTCCGAGGAGTCTTTCCAGATGAATTACCAGGACTACCCTAGATCATGAGATAGAAATTCCCATTGATTTAGTACCCGAAGCTGAATCAGTGTGAAGAGTTCCATACCATATGACTCTAGTGGGAAAGAAGTAATTAGGCAAGTAAATTCAGGAATTATTGGTCAAAGAGGGTATCCAAATCAGGTGTGTCCCCGTGGGGTGCGATCATACCAACGTTGTCTGTGGAGAAGAAGGATGAAAGTATGGGATTATATACTGATTATTGGAAGTTTAATAAGTTGACCATTAGGATTAAGTAACCCTTGCTTATAATTGATTACTTATATGACCTAATTATAGGAGCGTGTTATTTCTCGAAGATTGACTTAAGATCAGACTATCATCAGTTGAAAATTAAGCCTGAAGATATACTAAAGACTGCATTCAGAACTAGATATAGACATTATGAGTTTCTAGTGATGTCATTGGATTAACAAACGCACCAGTCTCCTTATAGGTTTAATGAACATAGTGTATAAGAACTACTTGTATAAGTGTAATTGTATTTAATGACAACATCCTCATCTATTCAAAAACTAAGAAAGACCAGGACAAACACCTGGAGATTTCCCCACGAAGGTTAGAAAAGTAGAAACTGTAGGCTAAGTGTTCAAAGTATGAATTCTGGTTGGAATGGATTAAAGATTGCAATGGATCTATTAATTACCATCCAGTTAAGGTCAATATAATGACAGACGCCTTGAGTAAAAAAGAAAGATTGAATATCATTAAGACTGCTAAAGAATTAGCAAGGGAGTTAGAGAAGTTAAAAATTGAAGTTCGAGTGCCAGAAGGTAATAAGGAGCAATTGTATGAGTCCACTTTTCAGTCAGAATTGATGGAAGGAATCAAGAAGTTCTAGGAAGAGGTTATGAATTAAGGATTAGATAGTTTGACTGGAGAAGAAATTTGTACTCAAAAGGGATAGCAAATGTATGTTTGGGTTTTCCTCGAGAATATGGATTCCCAGTGTGACTGAGCTGAATAATGAAATTTTGTGAAAAGTCCATGATTCCAAGTTTTATATCCACCCAGGAAGCACGAAGATGTACCCGAATTTGAAACAGAACTTTTGCTGGCTAGGAATGAGCAGGGAAATAGCTAATTGGGTGAGTAAATGTCACACCTTCCAAACGGTAAGAAAATGGAACATCAACGACCAAGTGAATTGTTACGACCCTTAGAGATTCCAAAGTGGAAATGGGAAGAAATTGTAATGGATTTTATAGGGGGATTACCAAGGAAGAAACTGAATCATGACGCTATACGGGTAATTGTTAATAGGTTGACAAAGTCTGCACATTTCCTTCCTATCAATGAAAAGTATTCTTCGAACAAGTTAGTGAACTTGTATCGAGATGAAATTCCGGGATTAGTAGAGCACTAAATGGAAAATGAGTACTGCTTATCATTCCCATATAAAGGGTGAAAGCGAAAGGACGATTCAGATGATAGAGGATATGTTAAAAATGTGTGCCTTGGGATTTTAAAGGAAACTGGGATGATCACCTGTCGTTGATTGAGTTTTCCTAATATAATAATTATCATGCTAGTATAGGAATGCTACCCTATACAGCCTTATATGAATGAAAGTGTAGATTTCCATTTTATTGGAATGAAGTGGGAGAAAAGAAGTTGTTAAGTCTTAAATTAGTTCAGCAAACTAAAGATGCAGTGGTGTTGATTCGGAAAAGATTAGGAGCAGCTCAGGATACACAGAGAAAGAACGCGGACTTGCATCGAAAGGACTTGGATATATAAACATAGAATTGTTAGTGCTATTGGAAATGTTACCTTGGAAAGGATTGATTAGGTTTGGACCAGAAAGACAAGTTAAGTCCTAGATATATTGGACTGTTTAAGGTATTGAGAAAGGTAGGTAAAGTTGCCTATGAAAAAGCGCTGCCACCGAAGCTACATCATATTTTTAACGCGTTCCATATATCTATGTTGAAGAGGTACATCCCTGATTCGAACCAAATAATTGAGTATGAGCCAATCAAGCTTCATCTAGACTTGTCCTACGTCGAGCGACCAATCCTGATCATAGACCGTACAGAGCGAGTCCTTAGGAATGAAGTTTATTCTTATATTTAAAGTACCTTGGAGAAATCCTCGAGTAGAAGAGTCTACTTAAGAGTTAGATTCGGATATGCTTGATAAATATCTTCACTTATTTAATTAGTTCAAATTATGAGGACATAATCTTTTTAAGGGGGGAAGGATATAACGACTCGTATTTTGTATTATTTAAAGTGTAATTACTAAATAATTAAATTAATTTACTATGTGTATTGGTTCTGTCAGCTGTGTGTTGCAATATTATTAATTATATGTGGTTATTGGAGTACGAGAATTAATTGTGCGATTAATTATTGAGTCGTATTGGTTATTTTTACTTTTAAAAGTGATTTATATTGAGGAATTAATTTCATAAATATGAATATTCCTAAAAAAATATTTCTATTGCTTTATAATTTATTTATTTATTTTTAAGAATTTATAAAATTTAAAAATCAATATTTCATTGATTAATTAATCCTGAATGATTTTCTGATTGTATTTATGAGTAAATTCAATATTGAATTCCAAAATACTTCAAAAATTATGAAACTCATATTTATTGAGTTTGGAAGGATTAAATTCACCCGCACGTTTATTCGTTAAAACATTAAATGCGGGTATGAGTTGCGTTTCAAAAATGGTTTTAAAATTATGAAGATTTATTTTATTAGTTTTGAATTATTCCAAGAATTTTAAAAATAGTTAGATAATTTTCCGGATTATATATATCCGCGCGTTTACCTGTTAAATTGCAAAACAAGGGTATAAGTTTCAGTTTATAAATGTTTTAAAAATTTTGAGAAATATCTTTTATTAGTTCGTGATATTTAAAAAATTTTAAGACTATTTTGGGATCATTTTGATTAATATTCATTTGCAAGTTGTACCGTTAAAAGGTTAAAGATGATACAAATTAAGCTTCCAGTCATAAAAATGGACACGTGTTGCACTCTCCTTATTCCCCAGATACGTGGCAGAAGGTGGGATTTATTTTATAAAAAAAACAACAAACACAGATGCAAACCCCCAGTTCATCCCCCTCTCTTTCGCGATTTCTCCCAATCTCTCACTCTCGATCTCTCATTTTTCTCTCTGCTCGTAATTGCTTCTCTCCTTTTTTCCTTTCCACTCGTCCCCTACCTCCCCATTGTCCCCCCCCGTTCCTTTCTTCCACGCTGTTGGTAATTTTTTTTTTCTTTTTCTCTTTTCCGGCCGCCTTGTTTTCTCTGTCTGATTGCTACCTTGCACCACTGTTGCGTCTTGTATTGTTTCCTGTTAACTTTGTTCTGGCTGGTTACTTTAATTTCTGGTTACTTTTCGGTTAATCATGCGTGTTTTAATTTGGGAATTTTGGTAATTTTCTACAGGAAATTAATTGATTATTGTAATGAAATAAATATATTTTCGTGCGGGAAATTTTATTTTTCGGTGAAACTCGTGATTGGAAACCCGAATTCGGGTACCTCCGGGTTTTACCGCCGTCAACAATAAATTTTGACAAGCTGACGGTGGACTGTGATGGTTATTCTGAGTCCTATAATTATAAAATACTATAATATTTAATTCGTACAATTATTCTAGAAACATAAATAGTCGGGTATAGTTGTTAAGAGTAAAATTGGAATTTTGAATTTGCGTAGTCGGGTTGTGATCAATTTGATTGTGATTGTTGGATTGTGAAACGTCGGTTATGTTTCGACGAGTAGGTCGATAAACAGAGGAGATGTTGTCCGAATTTTTTTGAAATTAAATTCGAAAGTACAGGGACATATCCCGTGGTTATCGGGATTACTAATCGAACATATATATCTGTATAATGATAAATATTTTACGAAGCATACTTGCATGTTGTGATAAAATATTTTATAAAATATCCAACAACCCTATTTTTCCGAAGCGACGGGTATATGTATTTTCTGTAAATGATTATCGAACCAAGTTTTGAATACGTGGACCCTAACTGTTATGTGTATTATAGTAATACATATAATTACGAGTCAAGTTTTGATACCGTTTGGGTATAACTGATAGCAAGGATATGTCAAGCATAACTGGTTGTCTAACATAGGGTAGTTCGACTCTGTAGGTTCTAGTCGGAAGACCCGAGAGATGACGTCGGACTAAGGATAGCCTGTAATCAGACGGCAAGCTCAACAAGGTTCCAATCGAAGGACCTAAATGTTAAAGTCGGATCCAGGGTAGTATAATAGTAAGGCGATAAAGCCCGAACGTCCAAGTCGGTTCAAGGTCAATCAGTAATACTGTAAAGCTCTACACGGCAAGTACCCCTGACCATTCTTTTATGGTTCAGTGTATATGAATAAACTATGGTTTTATTCTCGTACAGGAACATAAACGTTTTAAGTTCCGTATCCCCTGTAGTTATAACTCATTGTTTTAAAACTGTTTTAGGGAAATGTAACTTTGAAAGGTTTTTATCTCGAATGAAAATGATTTGTGAACCAGTTTTTATGTGTGCTATTAAATGAACGATTCAAACTGAGATAGGTACAAATGATTTGAAAAATGGATAAAACGATCAGATATTGGATACATAGGGGCCATAGTGGCCTATTGAGGTTGCGTAAGAGGCTAACTCGGTTGTGCGCACTACATAACCGATTAGTCTAGCAGGTCAGAGACCTAGCTAGTCTCTGAGTTCCGGAACAGGTTTATGGGATGACAGATGGAGCTGTCTGGTGTTGATAGCCTGATCAGCTGTCTTCATATATCCAACACGTATCTGATTTGGTTTTGTGGTTCCCGTAACGGAACAAGTGATTCATACAGTTGAGTTATAAATGAAAATAGCATGCAAAAATTTGACTCTAGTATTTATACACAGCACACGAATGATGTTATTATTTTACAAAGCATGCTAGTTGCTAGGTCCCAATGTGTTTGTAGAAGGGGGGTTGAATACAAACAGTACCGAATAATCGAATTAAATGCGGAATAAAAATGTGAAACAAAATTCAAGTTAAATAAGAATATTATTAAACTTGAAAGGTGTTACAACAACGATATCGATTACAAGGAATTAATCTCAAATTTAATTATCACAAATCTAGAATAAATTCGACATGAACTTTTTCTATTTTTGCAATAAAAAGATTCAAATGCTAAATGTAATTTGAGATTAAGTTCTAGGGATTTTGATCCGCTAGATAGTTACACAAGAATAAGAGAATGATTTCTAGTTGATTGGATTTAACTTTACAAACTAGAAATTATGATCTTGAAGTTTGCAGATGAAGGATGAAATATTTTGCTTCTCTTTTCTGCTGAGTTCTTGTTTGTTGACTTGTGTTCTGTGTAGATGATAATGAATGTATGCTGCTTCTGTTCTTTTTAAATCAATCAACAGACTCTCATTGAACTGGCAAGACAATCCTGAGCTCAGCAAGATAATCGGTAGGACTATTGATTGTACTAGCAAGACAATCTGATTGAACTACAATGACTTTCGGTATGACAATCAGTTGAACTATCAAGACAATCTCCTTCCCAGTAGAACTTTCGGTATGACTATTGAAATGACTTGGCATGACTTTCGGTATGACAATCCAAATTGTCATGCTAGTTCATTTTCAATTGTCTTGCTGATTTAAAACAAATTTTAATCCAATTAAAATTCTGAAAATCCTTAATATTAATTTAGAATTAATTAATCAATTAATTCAATTAATCAATAAATTAATCTTTGCATATATAATATATTTTCTTAATTAAATTATATGACTTAATTAATTAATAGAGAATTAATACTAATCTTGAGCAGCAACCATTCTTCTGAAAATCTTCTGATAATCATAGTCAATTATGAATCAATTCCACCACTTCAGTGTTGACACTCGATGTACTGTCTGGTTCATGAGTGACTAAATCCACAACCTTGATATTTGATTTTCTTCAGATTAAATCCTTGTAATTATCTGATACCCTGACGAGATCTCTGTCACTTGATTAAATCCACAACCTTGATTTATATCACTGAGGCTTGATCAATTTCTTGAACTTCTTCCAGTGAATTAATTCCTCAAGTCTGTAGATGAACCTTATTTCTGAATCCTTTGACAGATATTACTTTGTGAGATCTCTTTGATGGTAGATTCACTATTACTTATTACATTCTTATTTGAGTTGAGTTAAATCCTCGAATATACAAATAGGCTATGACATATGCCTTACAATCTCCCCCTATTTGTTTGTTAGACAATAACACACAAATACCTAGAGGATAACTCAACTAACAAATAAGAAAAAGATATGAACAGAAATGCAAAGTAAATAGCAGAAAAGTTCTGGATAACATTTAACCTTTTCCAGATTCCTAATAGATGTTCCTCTAGACTGAACATATCTTCAAGTAGTTTCATCTTCTTTTGTAAAACCACATTTCCTGTTGAGAAGCGCATATATGTCTTGCTTCTCCCCCTATGAGAATCAACTGATTAAAGAAGATCACCTTCATTTACCACCTCTCCCATACAATAGGATCCGCAGATAAAAACCAATGGTACTCCTCATTTAGAAAGCAGCTTCTTCCCTTACTAGGAAATCACCTTGTGTTTACCACCTCTTCCGTACAATAGGATCCGTAGTTACAAACAACAATGGTGTGGTGTAGTGTACATGTTCTTCATCTTTTTCTTCCTCCCTGCTATTTCTCCCCCTTAGTTGAGGAATCCTCCAAACTTTTACTTAAGCTTTTATCTCCCCCTTAAAAAAGGAATGTATGCCGTCATCTGAAGGAGTTCTCATAATTCACTTGTTTGGAAAAGAAATAACAAGTAGTTTCTCTTTCTTCCTCACTGTGAGTGTGTGATTCTGTTTAATGTACCTCACATGTGTTTCACACTTCTCTCCACTCGTGTTTACACTCATTCTCACAAGTGTATTACTCTTCTCTCATAGCTCCAACATTCAGCTGTACCTGCAAGGAAAATCACCTTAACCATCCTTAAGGAAGTCACAGGTGGTGCAATGGGAGTTCGCAAATCCCCATCCTTGTTAAACTCGTCAGATGAATTTGAGTCATAATCTACAAGTTGCTAGTTTCCCTTTTAGGGTTCCAGATTTGAATTCTGGGAAGGTAAACAATGATCCAACGAGTTTAGCATAAAGATCAAAGTTCCCTTCTAATGTCTGTGAAGACATTTCCTTGTGACTCATCAGGTAATATCTGAATCATTGTCAACAAGTTGTCGATCTGCACCAATGTCAGATCCACTATCCACAGATGCATCCAGGGGATTTAAGCCTGGGGAGGTAGACACTGACCACTGACATATGGCTTTTGGATCAGTATCCTCTCCTAACACCTGTAAAGGCAATTGGTCCATCAACGAACCTTGAACAATCGAATCTGACCTTAAAATGGTCAAAACTCTTGTTTCCGTCAACTCATCCTTTGTGTGTGTAACCTTTCCTTGTGCATCAAAAATTGTTTATGTTTGAGGTGGTGACACTACATCGGATACCCTGCCGACAAGCAAATTTCAATAGACGCACCCTGTTGAGAGAATGAATCTAGTAACTATTTTTGAGCCTTTTCAGCCATTACATCTTTTTGAGAAGATGTATGGGAGCTAGCAGTTATCTCGGTTTAAACACTACCCATCTATGTAGGAGACAGAGCTACTGGGTTGACTTCAAAACCTTCCTTATGTGGTGCACTAAGGCACTATCTCCCTCACGCTCACTCATACTTCATTTTAGTGGTAAGAGAGTGTTGGTTGGTTTTGATTTTATGTTTGTCTTTACAGTCTGGGATAAAAGTTGTGGGTTTTCAACCTTATGACTGTCAATAAAAGAAAGCCATTGGAGATTGAACCTGTATCACAGAACATATGGCAATAGAGAGATAAAATGTACTTAAGATATATAATGAATGAAAATTATACATTTAATCTTTTGAGAGAAATGATGTACAATAGTGATTTCAAAGGATTTTACATGAAATAAGAAATCACTAATCTAGAAAGAAGTTTGATTTTTTCCTAAAATTGTCTGCACATATAAAACAATATGTTTGTGCCTAGTGATAAGAGAGTTATTAATATGACGACTCTACTAGTTCATATTAAACTGTAACTTCAGTTAGAGTGTCATACCATGTCCTTGACGATTGCTTGAGTAGTACACTAGTTCATACCAACCTGAAGTGAGACTGTGAAGAAGAGATTGCATAGTCCAATAGATCTGCAGCTGCAAAGTCCATGAACTATGGTGCATTGACTTCCTCTTTTGACTCACCAACCAGGAGTACACTTGTACAGATCTTACTAGAGTCCAATTCAAAGTGTAATGTGCAGCAGGTGCCTGATATGTCATAATATTCTCAAGTCTCGTCACTGGTGCTATATGTTAGATACTGCTTCCTGATAATAACCTAGCACAATATACAAATTTTCAATGATAACATTCCCAGCTTGCAAGCAGCCATATCCCTCAGATAAACCTTTGCTGTTATCTCCAAAGGTAACCAGTGGGCCAGCTTTCTCAACCACATTTGATAGCAGGGCTCTATCTCCGGTCATATGTCTTTGACGATCCACTGTCAAGAATCCACACTACTGGTTCCACCTGTTTAATGCCCTGCACTACAAATGGATTAGACCTTCTTCGGAACCCAAACTTGGTTGGGCCCGACATACTTGTAGAATTGTCCTTTGTCAGGCAAAACAACATTTTTAATTTTAATGGTCTCAACTTTCTCAATGACTGAGCATTTGACCTTGTAAACAGCCTTAACAAATTTCTGTTTAGGCCTAGGCATAAATGTATCATTTCTAGCCTTAGAAGGACTAGCAGTCTTAGACCTATCATGCTTCTTATTATTCACATGCTGACGAGGAGTAGTCTTATCACTAGAAACATGATTACCATTAAAATAAGCATACATCAAATTAAAAGCACAAGACATACAATTAGCAACCCCACATGCTTTATGAGAGTGATTAATAGGAGGCAATTTATGCATGGTAGACATGGCATTTTTGTTATCCAACTCATGTATGTCTGAGTTAGTCTCAGTTGCTTTCACAACTTTGACTGGAACTTTTGACACACTTGACTCGGAAACAACCTTCTCATTAGCATGATCTTTAGCACGTATTTCTTCTTGAATAACAGAAGAGGTCGCATCACATGGTTCAATAATTGATGCTTTATAGAGGGGTTCATCAACACCCTTAAGCACATGTGGTACTTCCCTACCTTTAGCACAGACATGAGGAGGGGAGTTTATGCCTAATTCTCCAATAGCAGTATTGTAATCATAACCTATTCCAGATGTTTGATTAACAGCTTGCTTACTGTAGAACTCTTTAGCCTTCGAACAAGAATTGAAGTAGGCTCTAACCTTAGTCTCAAGACCGGTGATCTTGTCTTTGAGAATAGTTTCGAGTTGTCTATAACAGTCAACTCTATTCTCTAGAAAAGATACTTATTCTTTTAACTTGTCTTGATTAATGTGCACAAGTCTTAATTCATTGACCTCTATCTCAAGGTCTTTGATCTGCTGACTTAACAGTTCATTATCACGACGAGCACAATCTAAGGAACCTCCTAGATGATAAACTAATTCAGCATCAGTAAATTTTACCTCTTTTCTTGACGATGAAGCTTTTCCATCAATATTCTCATCTTCTTCATCTTCACTATCAGTATCATCCCAGCTTCTTCCCTTTGCCAGGTAAGCCCTTTCAGAATTACTCTTCTGATTTGAATCATAAGAGTTCTTCCTTACTTGCTTTGGCTTCCTGCATTCTGTGGCAAAGTGTCCCAACTCATTGCAGTTATAGCATCTAATGGTGCTCCGATCAACCATCCCTATTTTGTATCCACCACTACTGGTGTTAGAGGATGAAGATCCACCTGTCTGGAATCTGTTGTAGTTGGACCTGTACTTGAACTTGGGATTTCTCTTGAATCTGACATTGGAGAATCTCTTGACAATTTGGGCCATTGACTCATCTTCCAATTGCTCCAGCTCTTCTAAGGAATAAAAATCATCACTGGATTGATTTGTAGTAGGAGGATCATATTCTGCTACTATTACATTTTCCTCAGCCTTGGAAAACTGTACCATTCTCTCCGACTATTGAGATTGTTGTTGTTGTTGACCTTCAGCTACAAGAGCAGTAGATGTGTTGACCATTCTATCTTTCCCGTAGACATCCTTCTGCTGAATCTGCTCCAACTCATAGGTTTTTAACACACCATAGAGTCTATCCAAAGAAATCTCACTCAAATCTCTAGCTTCTCATATGGCAGTGATTCTATGCTCAAGATGAGTTGGCAGTGTTAAAAGGAACTTTTTGTTGACCTCCCTGATTGAATAATATTTTCCATTTATGTTCAGGTTGTTGATCAATGCATTGTACCTCTCAAACACTTCAGTAATTCCTTCTCCTGGATTGGATTTAAAATGTTCATACTCAGAGGTTAGGATATCCAACTTGTTCTCCCTAACTTCCTCTGTACCTTCATTAATCACCTCAATAGTTTCCCACATGTGTTTGGAATTTTTACAGTTCATCACATGTCTGTTCATCAAGGGATCAAGGGAATCAATTAAAATTAATTGAAGGCTGGCATCCAAGGAGGCTTCTTCCTTTTCAGCAGGAGTAAAATCTTCAGGCTCTTTTGCATAGGTTCTAGCTTTGGTAATCACAACATCATTTTCTATCACCTCTGGTTCAATAACCATCGGAGTTTTTGGACCCTTCTTTAACAAGTTTAGATATTTGGGATTTGCAACTCGTAAAAACAAGAGCATCTTCTTCTTCCACATGATATAATTTTCTTTATCAAATAGTGGAATTTTAACGGTTCCAACTTTTTGTGAAGTCATTATGAATTTTTGAATAAATAAAAATTCAAGGAGTTGAAAAATCATAAAAGTCTAGGATCTTGATTTGTTCGTTAATCAGAAGGCTCTGATACCAATTGTTAGGTCCCAATGTGTTTGTAGAATGGGAGTTGAATACAAACAGTACCGAATAATCAAATTAAATTCGGAATAAAAATGTGAAACAAAATTCAAGTTAAATAAGAATATTATTAAACTTGAAAGGTGTTACAACAATGATATCGATTACAAGGAATTAATCTCAAATTAATTATCACAAATCTAGAATAAATTCGTCATGAACTTTTTCTATTTTTGCAATAAAAAGATTCAAATGCTAAACGCAATTTGAGATTAAGTTCTAGGGATTTTGATCCGTTAGATAGTTACACAAGAACAAGAGAATGATTTCTAGTTGATTGGATTTAACTTTACAAACTAGAAATTATGATCTTGAAGTTTGCAGATGAAGGATGAAATATTTTGCTTCTCTTTTCTGCTGAGTTCTTGTTTGTTGACTTGTGTTCTGTGTAGATGATAATGAATGTATGCTATTGTTCTTTTTAAATCAATCAACATACTCTCATTGAACTGGCATGACAATCCTGAGCTCAGCAAGACAATCGGTAGGACTATTGATTGTACTAGCAAAACAATCTGATTGAACTACAATGACTTTCGGTATGACAATCAGTTGAACTATCAAGACAATCTCCTTCCCAGTAGAACTTTCAGTATGACTATTGAAATGACTTGGCATGACTTTCGGTATGACAATCCAGATTGTCATGCTAGTTCATTTTCAATTGTCTTGCTGATCTAAAACAGATTTTAATCCAATTAAAATTCTGAAAATCCTTAATATTAATTCAGAATTAATTAATCAATTAATTCAATTAATCAATAAATTAATCTTTGCAGATATAATTTATTTTCTTAATTAAATTATATGACTTAATTAATTAATAGAGAATTAATACTAATATTGAGCAGCAACCATTCTTCTGAAAATCTTCTGATAATCACAATCAATTATGAATCAATTCCACCACTTCAATGTTGAAACTCGATGTACTGTCTGGTTCATGAGTGATTAACTTCCGTGACGTTTTTTCATGTCTTGACTTTGATACTTGATTTTCTTCAGATTAAATCCTTGTAATTATCTGATACCCTGACGAGATCTCTGTCACTTGATTAAATCCACAACCTTGATTTATATCACTAAGGCTTGATCAATTTCTTGAACTTCTTCCAGTGAATTAATTCGTCAAGTCTGTAGATAAACCTTGTTTCTGAATCCTTTGACAGATATTACTTTGTGAGATCTCTTTGACGATAGATTCATTATTTACTTATTACATTCTTATTTGAGTTGAGTTAAATCCTTGAATATACAAATAGGCTATGACATATGCCTTACACTAGTTATTGATATCCAGTTTATATTTGTTTTACTTGTGAACTAGTTATAATTTCTTTTCCTATAACTATTTTATCATAAACTGTTTTACTTGTTATTCGTGTAGTGGTACTGCTGAGCAATTGATTGCTCACCCTTGCAGAATGTTTTGTAAATATATTGCAGATGTCTAGGAGACCCTTCCTTCGTAGTCAGGGCAGAGTTCCAGTTCTTTTTGTACCAGGCTCCGCTGAGGCAGTTGTGCCAGACAATATATGGTCTGTTGAGTTGCTGTATTAAGTTAGTTGTGCCAGACTTATTAAATTGATTTGGTTGTAGTAGTTATGAAACCTAAGTCATACTTAAACCTGGAAAAGATCTTGGTAAAGGGGTCGTATTTATGTATTAATATTGAGTTGAATTATATTGTGTTTGTTGTTATTGTTGTTGATGACGTCAACTACAGACTCTGGGGTTAAGGTCGTCACAGAAGTAATGGAAACAAAATTGCTGATTTTATCAAAAAATACCTTAATAAAATCATTACAAAGATAACTCCACTCTTTCCTAATCCCTTTTCTCTTAATACTACCTAAACTAGCAGTATCTAGACAGTAACCCATGGAATTAAGCATATTAACCACATCAGTGTCAATGTGTGGAGCATTTGTGTTATTTTCAAGCAATTTGAAGCATGACTGAAGAGCATCAGAATTAACACTATAATTGTTACCTTTGAAAGTAAAGGTAAGAGTCATGTCCTTTGAATAAAAAATAGCAGTAGCCCAAATTTCTTCTACCACTTCACAGTTGATGACTGGTGACTCGAGCATAGAGTACTTGAGTTTGCAGTTGCTAATGAACTCCATCATCTTGTGATAGTCCTCATGTACAACACTCTTGTCTACCAGTGCTACAAAGTTGTTCTCCTCATACACATACCCTATCTAAGATATGATTTTCACAACTCGAGCCATTTTGCTGAGGTTTGAAGGACAGAGAGAAAGGGTTTTGGAGACAAAAGAGAGTAAATTTGCCTTGTGATTTTAGATAAAGATAACAGTGGGATCTGAAAATTTAGATAAAGATAACAGTGAGATCTAAAAATTTAGATAAAGATAACAGTGAGATTTGAAAATGAAATTGGATTTTATACTTTCCCAGAATAAGACAAACAAATGATTAAAAAGTAAAAGTAAATACCCAGTGATAATTTTAAAAAATAACCGTTCAAAAATAAAGTAAACTTTAAAAATTCTACAATTATTCATCGACGTAAATATAAAGACTTTAAGTATCAATCAACGGATAAAGTGTTAGAATTAACGGTTAAAATTGATCAACGGATATCACATGTTGTACAAGACATGCATGTATCATAACAAGACTATGTGTAATATTCGGGATATCGTGTGTAATTATTTTATCAATAAATACTTATTATGTGATTTTTGGTGAATTATTTGACGATTGGTGTTGTCATGTGGATGTTGAGATGTGGTAAAAGATAAGTGTGTTAATTTTATTATGGCCAATATAAAATATTGATAATTAAGGTATTTATCTGATAATTTTTGGACTGTTATATGATTTTATAATGATTTATGAATTATTTTTTTGTAATTACAAAACTATTTTATAAAGCCGAGAACCGTCCAACTTCAACCGTTTTTACGTTTTTACAACCCAAAACTCTTCCGAAAACTCCTTCCTAACCTAATCTAGTAATTCCGGACATTTTCCGTGTTTTGACTTTTTAAATCCGGATTACGGTTTGACACGTGCGCGTCCCGACGCAAGATTTTTGATACGATAATCGTTTCGATAGATTAATAAAATACGTATTCTCGAAACGAGATATTATTACATTATTTTCTGATAGGTCACACACACTGTAGAAGGGGGTTGAATACAGTGTTTACTACAATCAAATCGAATATAAGAACTCAAGTAACAGAACACAGATTTTATTCAACACAACAAACTCTGTTACAAATAACTGTTCTCTCTCAGTGATGAACAAATTATCACGAGAGCTGCTAGGGTTATAATGAATAATATTCTCGATTAAGATAACACATATAGTGTAAACCCTATGTATGTGTTTATATACTACACAGTTACAAGATAATCTTCTAATTGATATCGAATATAATTCTGCTTCCTAATATATATCAACTAGTTATCTTTTCTTCCAAGTATTCTATTCTTCATAGAATTCTTTTCCATGCATATCTCTTCTTATGTTTGTCTCGATCTTCTTTCCTTTCAATCAGACGCCTTCCTTATTTGAACGTCTCCTTAAGTCCTGATATTATATCCTGATAAATATCTCCTGATAACTTAAGTTCTGACAACTTAAGTTCTGATATCTTAAGTCCCGACTTCAGTATAAGTACTGATTTCCAGTTAAGTCCTGATTTGTCCTGTTAGTTAAGATATGAAAACTAAACACAAATCATATTAGACATGACATCACAAATATATCTAACAATCTCCCCCAACTTGTAAATTAGCATAATATACAAGTTTAACATATATTTGATGATGTTAAAAACATTAAGTACAAATGCATGAGAATTTGACTAGATAACTACAACTTATAGTCCTTGTAGCTTTACCATCCTTAAAGTTTGATATCAGCTTCAGTATGTATATCCTTCAGAATCTAAGCAGTTGTAGATCTTGACTTGGCTTCAATTTCTGATCTCTTTGATATCAGGAGTTGTTCTGAGATAGTTCTTCAACAGACATCTCTCAGCATATTCAAGTTCATTGACCATCCTCCTTTTAGCATTTTTCAATTCAACTGTATCTTCACCAGTTTGAAAGATAGCAGTCCTGAGATAATTTATTTTAGCTTTCCTTATATCTTGATCTAGTCTGATGATATAGGCTTTATCAGACTATAGATTGAATTTAAGTCCATTAATACCAGAAAATGTAGTGATGATTTTAGCAGTATTAGGCTTCATTTCAACAAATTCTCCACTGTGAGATCTGTACTTTGGACAGTATGACCTGTCAGACTTTATAGAGTAAAGTTTCTTCTGCCTTTGAATATTTGATTTTAAACAACCTGCAGCACCATCTGTTGATCTGTTTTTCACTTGATGTAGAAATAGAACATGTTCCAGTTCTTCAAAATACTTCAATGGAATAGCTTCTCCTTGATCTGGAATACCCTCCCATCTGTCATAAAGTATAACATGATATCTTCTTTCAAAATAGAGTGACAAACTATTTATACAGATTCAAGTTGATTCAATCTCTCAGGAGTTGCTCCTACTCCTGGTTCACTCAAGGAAGTTGGATCATTGGTAGTATTGTTTACTCTCTTCTCTTTAGAACTACCCAATCCTGATTTGTCTTTTGCTTCCTTTCCTGTAACAAATCTTGCTTCAAAACCACTTGATGTAGTCCTCAAAGTTTGAGTCTGTTGAGCTTTGGTGAATCCTGGTAGTAGAATCTTTGAAGGTTTAACATGAGCAATGTCAGAGGTTTCCTTTTCCTTATCTTCTGATATCAAGCCAACTTGAGCTATGTCAGAGGTTGCTTGCTTCACTGTCATATCAGAACTTACTACATCTTGACTCTGAACAACTTGAGCCATGTCAAAGGTTGGTTGAGAAATCTTCTTTTTTATCAGAGTAAGACTAGCATCTTCTTCATCAATTATTTCTTCATCCATGATTGGCACATATACCTTTACAGGTTCATCAATTTTTTCTTTGCCCTTGGATCTTGGATCTACCTCCACTTGTGATTTGGCTTTGGTTGCCTCAAAATTTGTCCTCTCCTTAATCACAATACCCTTAGGTTTTAGAAGTTTCTTTTCAACAATAGAAGCTTTAGACTTAGAGTTGACATTTTCTGCTTTAAGTCTAGCTTCTTCTTCCTTTAGACTTTCAAAGTCCATTCCTGGATTTTCTTTGAGAAATAATCTCTTTGAAATTTCTTCATCAAGCTCCAGATGTCCAGTAGAACTTATCCTTTTACCAGTATCAGAACTTATTCTTCTCCCAGCATCAGAACTTGTTCTTTGTGTAGAAATTTCAGCTGTCCTTGATGAAGAACCTTTACCTTGACCATGACCTCTACCCTTTTCAGAGTTTCCCTGGTCATCATTTCCATCATCCTTACCCTTCAGTGGTTGAGTAGATTTGCATTTGGACTTAATCACTTTCTCCCCCTTTTTGGCATGAACAGGTAAAAGTAGAGAGATAAGCAATTCCACTGAGGATTGGAACTCATTGAGCTGAGTTTGCTGAGAATCTTGATTCTTTATAATTTCAGAAATTTGATCTTGTTGCTTCTCCTGAGTCTTTTCAATATACCCAATTCAGTCAAAGGCTTGCTTGAAAAATTTGTTCTTTTTCAATTTTATATTCATATCTTGCTGGATGAGAGATTCTTGAATTTTATTCACCTTGTCATGAGTTATTGAGTGTTGACCTTGAAGGTGCCTTGTACTCAATCCAGTAACTCTCAGCTGTGCCTTGAAATCATCATTTATCAGCATTTCATCAGCTTTGACCAGGTGCTGAGCAAGAATTTTTTCAGTAGGAACAAAACTAACTGTGTTCCATTCCTTAGTCCACTCCTTTCCTCTAGGAGTTTCACTCCAAGGTACTGGTGCATCCTCTCTAACAAACTTCTTGATTAGATCAGCTTTGCATGGAGCTTGCTGAGGTGCATGTCCAGATGGACCAGCTATATCAGTATCTACATTTGTAGTAGCTTCACCAGTAATTTCAGCATTTTCAGCATCGGAACTTACAGAGCCTGCAGTATCAGCATCCTCTGATAGAATAACAGTATGTGAGGGTATAGAGGCTTCAACATCATCCTCTAAGTTCTGATCTGCAACTAAGTTCTGATCAACATCCAAATTTTGATGCCCACCTTCAATCTGATCTTCATCATCTAGATTCAGAACTGGTGTTGTTGGAATGTCTGCATTGAAATCAACATCCAAAATTGGTGTTGTTGGTGGAGTGAGTTGAGTTGGTGGAGCTTCCAAGTATAGAACCTCAGGCACAACCAAGTTATGTATGTCTGTTTCAGCACTTGTACCTGGGTCTTCAGCATGTACTGGATCAATTATAGGAGACACGGGAGGTGTAGGCACTTTCTCTGGAGTATCCTCTTGTTCTTGAATAGGAGACTTGTGAGTTGATTCAGCAGTAGGAAGTAATTCAATTACTATAGGTTCTGTTGGGATCAGAGATTCCTGACCCCCTTCCTTAGCTGCTTATTCCGGAACCTCTTTAGAGTGTGATGATTCACTTATAGCCCTCCTGGCTCTTTGCTTTTCAAGTCTCTTTGCTGAAGGTGAGACTTTGGGAGCTTCATCATCAGAATTTAGCTTTCTAATCCTTTTAAGGGGCCTAGAACTCCCAGTTTCAGTATCTTTCTGAGAAGAGATCTTCTCAGCTTCTTCAACAACAGGTTCTGATATTGGAACCTATTCCTTATTATCTGACTCATCTCTCAGAACAATTCTCCTTCTCTTCTGTTGAGACTGAGGTACTATCTTAGTCCTCTTGGGTTTTAAAGATGAAGGCTTCACTGGATGTGCTGAATATGGTTGAGTTGACTGTGTTGGTTTGTAATATGTCCTGATGGAGGGTTGAGTTGGTTGAGGTTGAGAAGTTTGAGGTGTTTGTGTAGTTGTGGTATGTTCTGATGGCTGTTGTGTTGGTGATGAGTTGGTGGGTTAAACATCAGGATAGACAGATGTATAAGTTTGTGGATCAGCATTTACCAAGATTTGTTTTACTGACTGAGGAATTTGTAAGGGTCTCAGCACTTGTTTCTTATTATCAACATTTAAAAAATCATTAAAGGCCCATTTTGCAAGCTTAAAGGGTGAAATATGGTCACTGAACAATGGGGTTCATCAGCACAACAGTAACTATATATAAGCTGACAGAATCTAGCAAAATATACTACATTCCTATCATTTGTCATCCTATCCCGTATGAAACCTAGCACATCACTTGCAAAATCAAAATGAGTTTGATGGATAAGGGCATACCCGATTTGCTGACTCATGATGGGAATAGCATCAAAGTTTGAGCATTTATTGGCGAATGCCTTTGTGATATAATCAAAGAAAAAGCTCCATTCCTTTCTGATATTTGATCTTTTCAGTTGACCCAACTTTCCCAAACTTTTCTCATAGCCCAGACTGGCCATAAGCTGATGCAAGACAGGATCATCCACTGTTGAGAATGTGCAACCTTCAGGTAAGTGGAGAGCTTTACGAACTGCTCCAGGAGTAACCACATGCTCTGTAATAACCCCAAAAATTTTGAACTTTTTGTAACCGTTATGAATAGTGATTTTGCTGATTATGCTGAATAAGAAAACTTTTCATGCCACACTTTGTAGAGGTTCTTTTATTGTTATTCTGAGATCTTATTAGTACTCTATATGGTATATAAGTGTATGTAAAGATCGTCAGAATCCAAATTCGAACACTTTGATTTTTCCCAAAAATCTACCAGATACTGAAAGAATTGAGTATAAGGTAATAGGATAAAAAGGATTTAAATTCAAGGATTATAAGAGAGGATCATAAAAGGAATATAATGTATTGAGAAAGGTTAAGGGAACCTAAGTAATAAGATCCCGGGTATGATCCCTCAAACGATAAATGAGAACGAAAGTTAAGCGGACCGTATAACAGATCAGCGGTCATTAGCCAAGTAATTAGGAGTTAATCAAAGAGGTTAGTGGATGATGATTTCATCACACCAACAAGAGGAAGAAAAGTGTAACAAGATGACATAAGAATGATGAGCTAAGCATGACAAAAAGGAATGTTTTGTTGGTTGATTCTTGGCCATGCAAAAGTTACCATGGTAAAAAGTAATTAACAAACAAAGGAAGCAACCAACCAACAAAATATCACAAACACAAAATGAGAAGTTGACTTTCCCATTTCAAGAAGAAAGCTCTCGGCCTTCCTTCATTTTCAAGGAGGAAAAAAATCCAAATCCAAGTTCCAAGCTTTGATAATTAGTGAGGTAGTTATCCAAGGTTCCTTGTACATAGATATAGATATCCTATGAATCTAAGCTTCCATTTCCTTCACAATCTCTTCCCATAATTCATGGAAGAAGAGAGTGAATAGTGTTTTCAAGAACTTGAAATTTTGATCTTGTGTTTATGTTTAGATAAAGCTTTAGTAAGGATTTCCAAAGGTTGTTTCAAGCTCATTAGTTACTCCTACTCTCAAGGAAGGTATAATCTCTTAACCTAGCCTTATTATTGAATTTTAAGAGCTTGTTATGAGTAGTATAGTTCATGAGAAGCATGGTTATTGTATATTTAGAGTTGGGTTGGTTTTGTAATGTTTTTGAAGTAGTAAATCTTGATTATTAGTTAATGAACTTAAGTATAAGCTTTTAGTTCATGATTGAGAGTAGTATAAATTGGAAATCTTGAGATGTTGGGGCTGTTGTAGTAGAGTATGGATGGAGTTTGGTTGTAGTAATGATTGTGGGATTGATTGTGGATTGATTTGGAGTGGTTTAAATTTGGTAATCGCATAAACATAGCCGTCGTAATGCCCGATTTACTTTAGACTGTTTTATTCTTAACTTCAGGACCCGTGAACTCACTGTTAGGTTTTTACCATTGCAATGATTATATATTTCATGTTATGAGCTTCGTTTTGATATGTGATTCGCTTAAATCCGATGTACGGTTTAGAAAAAATGACCGTTTTAAGTAACGGCGTTTCGCGAACAAACCATTACCCCTCGCCTTACTTTGAAACCTTGGTTAAGGCCCTTAAATGACTAATTGGAGTATGAAACAATTATGTAAAGTGGATTAGGCAGTTGGTAGGGTACTCGCGAAAGAATCGCCTTAAAATTCTTAATGGTTAATTTATTAAAAATGGTGGAGCCGAGGGTACTCGAATGACTTATGTGATTCGTTAAGCTTAGAAGTGACCATAAGCAAACATTAAGGTTCAATTGGTTAAAGTCTAGTTTCTTAAGCGACCGGGGTTTAATTCTGAATTATGTTGTTGTTCATAGGTTATCGGACCCACTCTAAGCTTAAGTCTATCCGGGAACACTCAGACAAGTTTTCTACCCGTTATACTGTTGTTGTGATGTAAATATATGTATATGCATTATCTTGTGATAAGTGCATGATTGTTATTAGCAAATCTTGCGATATATTGGAGCATGTGATATGGTATATATGCATGTCTGTTTCGTAATCTTGATATCTAATTGTTGATTCAATTACTTATAAACTGCATAATACCTATGCTAGAGATAAGCAGTAGTTGCGTATACCCTTAGTATAGGGGACCCAAAGGTGAACATTTTCTAAACCGGGAGTCGATGTTCCCGAGTATATTATCTATATATATAGTTATAGATTTCAAAACTATAAATTGAATAAGGTTTATTCGATAACTTTATTTTATTTAATGAATATTATTTTGAATATTCATTCGAGGACTTATGACTCCGTTTATTTTATTTAATGAATATTATTTTGAATATTCATTCGAGGGCTTATGACTCCGCTTCTTTTATTAATTAATATTCTTTATTTTATTAAAGAATAATATTTCGATAATCAAACTTATTTTTGATTATTCAAATAAAGATCGTACTTTCGTATAAGTACATCTTTGGTGATTTATTATTCATTTCAAGTATGAGTTTTAAATCTTGTACTTCAAATTATTTTTATAAAGATTATCCTTATGGGAATATTATTTAAATAATAATATTCAGACATTTTCTAATATATCGGGACTGATTTGTTTCATTAAATTAGCATTACTCCAAACATTCTTAAAAATGTTTTCGAGTCTTCAAAATGATTTTAAAAGTTAGAGCGGATCCCAAAACTCATTTTTATATTTAAGATCTTCTTTTCAAAGGGGATTTAAATACTCGCTCAAAACCTGAGGGATCCGGCTCTGTGGTGTATTTTATATTCCCAACAAGGTTGCTGTTTTGAGAAAACAATTTGATTACTTGCCCAACGTTCGGGAAGTAAGTCCATCTATTTGAGTCGCCATAAGCAACATGGGCTCAGTGGGCGTCCATGAAAGTGTAAGTGGCTCAGTGGGAGTCCATCAATGCGTAAGTGGCTAAGTGGCAGTCCAGCATAGGTCCTAATGCGGCCAGGGTGATGACCAGTGGGGAATTCGTCCATCTACTAGTAGAAAAGTTTACTTATTGGTATCTTTGCCTGATCAGCAAGATATCAGGTTTATGCCAAGGTTTTCTCCTTTCCAAATACATTGGATATTACAACTCTGTTTATAATTTTCATAACAGAGGTATTCAAGGAGTGTATGAAATGTATATATATAGGTGTATATATATATCGGGACTTAATGAAGCATCTCGTAACTTCATCATTTATAATGATATTTCAAGGATTGAATCTATTCAAATCTTATCTTGTAGTCTCATCTATGTGATGAACTTTTGAAACTAATTATAACTTGAACGGTGGTAGTTCAAGTGGTATTCGAAAAAGATATAAATATATTGGAGTATCTTGTAACTTCATCTTTTAAACTTATATCTAGTAAATGATTATCTTATGCATGTCAAAGATTTTCAGAAAAACGTTGAGACAAGGTTAGATATATGAGATCACCTTGCAACGATATTTTTATACAATTATAAACTGGAACTCTGTGTATTTTATGCATGGCAGAGGATTTCAAAGATTTTGAAAAGTATATAAACATATATACTAAATATTTTGCGACTTGGTCGCATTAAGAGGTCAAACTTGGTTCAATTCTTCTTGACCAAGACTTTCATGAGTGCTATGAGAATTCTCATATATTTTTAATCATTATACATATTATTTTGGTGGGATTGTTGCTCATCCTTGCTTTCTTCTTTCATCACACAACAACAGATAGAAAAGATGAACAGGACCAAGCTCCCAATTCGCAAGCGGTTAGGAAACGTTCCGCAGTTTCCTTTAGGCGTTGATGTCGTTGTGGCTGAGGTAGGAACTACCAATAGGCTAGGATTTCAACTTTTGATGTACCAGACTTATGTATATTATGAATTGTAATAATGGCAAAGAATATGTAAATTTATTCAGAAACCCTTTTGAGGTGCAATGGCTTATAATTGTCGAATAAAATGACTTGTGTTATTTTTGGTATTCATCTCTGAGACTATAACTTGTGGTGTGTGTATATTGTGGGGTCACAGTATGCAGTAGTTGGTTGTTTATAAAGATTGAGTGTTACTAAGGGAAATGGAACTCGTGACAACCCGGATCCCCGACCCCGGATTTGGGGGTGTTGCAGAAATGGTATCAGAGCCAAGCGTTATAAACCTCAGAGATGATGTGACGTTAAAATAATAAGTTCACTAAGATAATAAGAACTCTTACCAAGTTCATAGTCGGACTACCTAATGTAGTACTGACAGTTAAAACCCTTATGGGAACCTTTATAAATATCATGATAGTAATATAGTTCGTGATCATATAGGGCAGCAGGGCACCGAACCCTGAGGTTTAGGAGCATCAGCATGAGGATGTTTTATTACATGTTGGAGATCAGATTATGAATCCGATAGAGTACCCTAACGAGGGACTGGATGAGATTCATACTGAGAATGTTGCGGTCGAGGATATTATCCCAGAAGGGATTGCTATTGAGGAGGATCCTGACGAGAATGAGGAGAGGACCGCTGAGGAATTGATGACCATAGTCAAGGCGACTACCAGAGCTAGGGTGGCCGCGGGGGTGGCACTAGAGGATGAAGAGTTACCAAGGGCACAGAGTATAGTGAGGGCAGAAGGGATGGGACCTTCCACAACACCAATTATACTAATAGCAGACCCTCTCCCAGAGGTTCTTGTAGACGTTCATGAGGTTCCACCAATTCCTGTTCCCTCCCCTGTTCAGAGCCCAGCACCGACTGAGGAAATGCCACCTTTATCTCCTGCACCATTGTCACCTGATACCGTCCTTGGTTATCCATTTGTATCTCCTGGGTCTGCACCTCCTACACCCCATAGAATGCTAGATGCTACCGTTCAGGATTCTCTCATCGCTGATTATCATATGACTTTGGGTGGCCTGTCTGAGGCCCGTAATGTTAGGAATGATCTGTTGGATCGACTTACTGCACCAAGATTGAAGGCGGGGTACTTCCGGCAGGATTAGCTTATAGAATGGACAGGATTGAGGCTACCACCCGAATTACAGGTAGAGGCCATCTTGAGGGCCAGATTGATCCAGCTCTACTTGTGACTATCTTAGGCCTCATCACCGCCTTAATGGAGCAGGTTAGGGATGTTGTGCGTGCCCGCATTTCTTGATCCACAATAGTGTGCAGAGTCAGAGCGATCAGACAAGGATTTCAAGTAGCACCGCTTTTGGAGGATTAGCCTAAGTTATGAATGATTAGTTTTAATGACTAGATGATTATCTATTATAGTACTTTTGGGATAGAAGCGATCAGATCAAATGATGTAATTCTCTTTTATGTGTTCAGTTGTTGTACCCTCGAACAAATGGTTATGTATATGTTCGTTCCTTTCAGTTCAGATCAGTTTGTTGTGATAAGTTCATATTGTTAATTGCACTATTAACACTTAAGAGTGTAATGAAGTTTATAAAACTTGAGAATTCATAATTTACGATCATGTAAGGACTGAACGAGGGAAAGATTTAAGCAAAGTAAGTAAGACAAATATCAAGAGATTCTCAATTTTTTTTTCTCAAGCATTTTGCCCCCACGAAGAGTAAGATTTGGGGCAAACCCTGAATGTGATAATCAGGGAGGTCGCAATTAAGATATAAGGGACCCGGAACATAATGAAGTGAGAAATGAGGATTTTAAATATAGGATGACCCCGATTATGGGGAGTAGGAAAAAATATTTTAGACTGAGAAAATATAAGTCGAGCAAGGAAGGGAGCACCAAGACGGTACTCCTATACAAAAATTTATGGACCTGTCTAAACAGAAATTAGAATTTTAACCCCCCAAACACCACCCTGAGGAAACAATGTAGTGGAAAATTCTTTCAGGACCTTTAAGTCGCTAAGCTCTCAGAGTTCCAAGGAACAAGTTGACCGAATTGAGGCAAGAGCCTGGCTAAAGGAAATAGAGGAATGGTTTTATATTCTAAATGACTGATGAAGCACAAAAGACTGTTTTGTCACTTACCTTCCTAAGAGAGAGGTCACCCGCTGGTGGAAGGCTAAGGAAGATAGAAAGATAGTGTAAAAGCTTTAGAGCCAGAACAAAGGTGGACGAGTATGATGAATTATGAATCTAAGTTGTAAAAGTTGTAAAGATTAGTTCTGAGGATAAGAATCCCAGAACGACGTGATGTTTGAAGTCAATGATTAGTGGGTTCATGAAATGATTGTAAGAGAAAGGAAAATAAAGAGAAACTGAAGTGGAAAGAAATAAAAAGGCAATACAGTTTGAGGAATGATAAGGGAGTTGGGTATGAGGAAACCCTAAAGACTAGTAATAATAGAAATAGAAAAGTATGTAATCGTCAGGATGAGGGAGATTCACTATGAATTGACGTTGATGGTTGAAGGCATAAGAGATACATATATTTTATCCCCTGTAAGTTGGGAGGATTCGAGGAAACCTTGAGATAGTTCGAAGGATAAATAATGAGACGCGGATAGACTGAGGAGAAAAGAAAGTAAGAAATTAGGAAAATTGAATGAAGGAAGTGACCTTCAAGAATGTGAAGTGTAAGACCGGTGGCATGATACCCAGAAAGGGAGACGTCAGGTATGAAAGACATCCCAACATTGAGATGACTGTTGAGATAAACAACAAAAGTAAATGAGGAAATTATTAAGAAGAAGTTCACGTTGAACACGACCAATATCTTCCAGAACATCCTTGTTATCATTACCAAATTAGGCAAGAAAAGTGGATAACCGTTGTTATCTTTTGGAGGCCATATTGATTGACCTCATTTTGAATACATATGTTATTGTGAAATTAGGCATATACTATCGAGGTGGGAATGATTTTATAAAATCATTATATCACTAATTCAGAACTTAATTTGAAAGCCATATTTCGACCTGGACATTTTCGGGATGCCGCTAATAACCAACGAATGGCAAGTGCTTTTCCTTGTGTGGATCCTATTTCAATGGGAACTTGATGAGTCGATCCACCTACACGTCTTGCTTTTACTGCTATATCGGGAGTTACTCCACGTATTGCTTGACGTAAAACAGATAGTGGAATCAACCTGGAACCTAATTCTAGCATGACATAGTTGCTAAAATTAAAGTACCTATCAGAAACTAACATGTAGAGCATATTAACAAGAGATGAAGTTATGGCATCAAAATTGCTAATCTTCCCAGAGAAAACCTTGATAAAGGCATCTTCAAGAAAACTCCATTCTTTCCTAAGGCCCTTTCTTCTAATGCTTCCTAAACTAGCAGAATTGAAAGAATAGCCTATGGAATCTAACATAGCAGATACATCTTTATCACTGTGTGGTGTCATGGCATTATTCTCAGGCAACTTAAAGCAAGACTGTATATCATCACAGTTAATGCAATAATCCTTACCTTTGAGAGAGAAAGCAATGGTCATATCTGTGGAGTTGAACTCTGCAGTTGTCCAAATCTCCTCAATTACCTCATAGTAGATGGTTAGAGCTTCCAGCATTGCATAGCTTAGTTTGCAGTTTTTGATGAAGTCCATCATCTTGTGATAATCAGAGTGGGCTTCATTCTTTTCAACCAAGGCTATGAAATTGTTCTTTTCATAAACAAATCCAGACTGAGACATAATTTTAACTACTGGTGCCATTGTTGTGAGTAGAGGTTGTAGAGAAAAACTTGAGAGTTTTGGGAGAGAAAGAGAGTAAAATTTGCAAGAAAGCGTAGAGTGAAAATAAGAATTCAATGGGCTTTTATACTTTCTTGAATTAAAACATAAATAAAATGATTAAATGATACTTTTAAATAAATTATAGCCGTTTGAGAATAAAGAAAACTGTAGAAATTCTGAAAACTGCCTTTAATACAAATACATACACCTGTGTATATATGTATCAACGGGTAAGTAAAAGAATCAACGGTTGTGACTCACTTAAAGTAACTGATGTGACACTTCAACGGATGAGGTAAATAGTTATCCGTTAAAGATTAACACAGTTTTTATCTGTTGAAGGATAAAATTACCAGAAATGTATTTGTCTTTCAACGGATAATGAACATCCGTTGATAGAATAATTGTGGCTTTCAACGGATAGGGAATATCCATTGATAGAATAATCTTTTCTTAAAACCAACTTTGTTCTTGCAGCAAATTCATTTCAGGCTTCAAAGGAGATTATAAAGAGGACATAAATTTATGAATAAATAAGCATACCTAGCTCACTTACTAATCTTGTGAATGTTGATTCATCAAGTGGCTTGGTAAATATGTCTGCAAATTGCTTTTCACTTGGAACAAAATGAAGTTCCACTGTACCTTTCATCACATGTTCCCTAATGAAGTGGTACTTGATGTCAATGTGCTTGGTTCTTGAATGCTATACTGGATTTTCAGTAATGGCAATGGCACTTGTGTTGTCACAGAATATAGGAATTTTGTCAACAGTTAGTCCATAGTCAAATAGTTGATTCCTCATCCACAGTATCTGTGCACAGCAACTACCAGCAGCAATATACTCAGTTTCAGCTGTTGATGTAGAAACAGAATTTTGCTTCTTGCTGAACCATGACACAAGCTTATTCCCTAGAAATTGACAGGTGCCAGTTGTGCTTTTCCTGTCTATCTTGCAGCCTGCATAATCTGCATCTGAGTAGCCAATTAGATCAAAACCAGACTCTCTAGGGTACCAAATTCCTAGATTTGGAGTCCCTTTGAGATATCTGAAAATTCTTTTAATAGCCACTAAGTGAGATTCTTTAGGGTCAGCTTGAAATCTAGCACATAGACATGTAGAAAACATTATATCAGGTCTACTAGCAGTTAAATATAAAAGTGAGCCAACCATGCCTTTATAACTTGAAATATCCACAGACTTTTCAGCCTTGTTTAATTCAAGCTTGGTAGCAGTGGCCATGGGAGTTTTTGCAGATGAACAGTCCATTAGGTCAAACTTCTTTAAAAGATCATAAATATATTTAGTTTGACTAATGAAAATTACACCACTAACTTGTTTAACTTGTAAATCAAGAAAATAAGTTAGCTCTCCCATCAAGCTCATTTCATATTTACTTTACATTAGCTTAGCAAACTTTTTACAAAGTATCATCTGTAGATCCAAATATAATATCATCTACATAAATTTGAACAAGTATTGTAGAGCCATTAACATTTCTAAAGAAAAGAGTTTTGTCAACAGTACCTCTTGTGAAGTGATTATCTAGAAGAAATTTTGAAAAAGTCTCATACCAGGCTCTAGGTGCTTACTTTAGTCCATAGAGTGCTCTCAACAGATAATACACATAGTCTGGAAAATTTGGATCTTCAAATCCCGGAGGTTGGCTTACATAAACTTCTTCCTCCAATTCCCCATTCAGAAATGCACTCTTGACATCCATTTGATAGACCTTAAAATTGGCATGGGCTGCATAGGCTAGAAAGATTCTGATGGCTTCAAGTCTGGCAACTGGAGCAAATGTCTCATCAAAATCTATTCCCTCTTGTTGAGAATAGCCTTTAGCAACCAATCTGGCTTTATTCCTTATGACAATGCCATTTTCATCCATCTTGTTTTGAATACCCATTTTGTGTCAATAGAACTCTTGTTCTTTGGTTTAGGTACCAGCTTCCATACTTTGTTCCTCTCAAATTGGTTTAGTTCCTCTTGCATTGCTAAAATCCAATCTGGATCCAATAGAGCTTCTTCCACTCTCTTAGGTTCCTCCTGTGACAGAAAGCTACTATACAGATATTCATCATGAGTAGCCCTTCTAGTTTGCACTTTAGATGTAGCATTACCAATGATCAGTTCAAAAGGGTGATCCTTGGTCCATTTCCTTTGAGGTGGTAGATTGGCTCTAGATGAGGTTGCCTCAGTATTGTCATGATATGAGATAGAATGTTGATTGGTTGAGATTCCCCCTGAGTTGCTGATCCTTTGAAAGGAGTTGGGAGTTCTATCAACTGATGAAGTGAATTGATTATCCGTTGGCAGACTATGATCAACGGATGCTTCATTATGAACTTCAACGGATGATGCACTTTGTCTTTCAACGGATGCTGCATTGCTTCTATCAACGGAAGCTGAATTAAGACTTTCAACGGATGCAGCATTCTGTGCATTATCCAAAGGCAGATTTTGTATTCTTCTCGAGGTGCCTTCTTCATCATTCTCATCTTCACTATCATCACAATATATCTCAATGTTATCAAATTTGAGTCCTTCATGATGTCCCTCATATCTTTTTATCATCAAACACAACATGTACATATTCCATGACAATGTTGGTTCTTAGATTGTCGACCCTATATGATTTTCCAGCAGAATAACCAACAAATATTCCTTCATTAGCCTTTGCATCAAACTTTCCTTTGTGATCAGGTTGATTCCTTAGAATGTAGCATTTGCAACCAAAGACATGCAGAAAGTTTAAAGTTGGTTTTCTTCTCTTGAACAATTGATAGGGAGTCATGCCTTTTGCCTGATTAATTAGAGAAATATTCTGAGTGTAACATGCACAGTTAACAGCCTCAGCCCAAAAGTATGTTGGGAGTTTTGACTCTTCAAGCATTATTCTTGCAGCTTCAATTAGTGATCTGTTCTTCCTTTCCACCACACCATTTTGTTGTGGAGTCCTTGGAGCTGAGAACTCATGCATGATCCCATTTTCTTCACAGAACAACTTCATGGTTGAATTATAAATATTCTGTCAACCCATGTGCCTCTGTCAGCTTATGAATTGTCACTATCAACTGCTATTGAACTAAGCATCCGTTGAAGCTTTCATCCATTGATGCTTTATCCGTTGAAGCTTTATCCGTTGATGCATTTAGCAGTTGAAGCTTTATCCGTTGAAGCACTCATCCGTTGATGGATGTTATCCGTTGAAGTTTTAGAGACATCCGTTGAAGCTTTGTTTCTCATCCGTTGAGGGCCTTTAATATCACTTGATACTACTTCACTTATACAAAATTACAAGGCATGAAATATTTACAATTAGCCCTCCTATTTGCATATCCACTAGTCGTTAACATGACTGATAATTTCCCATAACATCTAAGAATTACAACTTAAATACAGAGAATGAAATGTGCTACAATACTAAACTTATTTCTAAGTAAAGCTACTCTTTCAATGGATAGCCAAAATGGTCTTATCCGTTGAGGCTACAAACACTAGATTTCTACTTAAGTGTTTTGTTTAACTTATCATCAAACTAATGCACATATTCCTAACAATCTCCCCCTATTTATGTCTACTAGAACTGTAGGCATAAATTTGGGTTTAATTTGATAATAACAAAACACTTAATAAACATATGAACTAAAATAAAGCAGAAATTCAAAGGTGCTGCAAAAATGTGTATGTTGAGATGGAATTGAAGAATTACATTGTTTCCAAGGGTGTTCCTTTAGCCTGAGCAGATTAATTTCTTTTCCTTTGATCCCTTGTTTTCTTTCCTAGCCTCATGTTATTCTCCTCCATTTGGAGTTGGAGTTGTCTGTAGAACTCAGCTTCATCTTCTTCATTGATGTCCAACTTAGATTGCATATCCTTGAGAGTTTCATAACTGGCAATCTTGAGCTGATCTTCAAGTCTGAAAAATCTTCTGACTCCTTTATTGTCTCTGAACTCCATCAACCAGTGAGCTGATTTATGAACTGTAATTCCTCTTTCTTGGATGAGTAATGTTCTAGGCAAGGCATTAGGCTCCCACCAAGTCTTCCTTATGCTGGCAATCTTGTTGAGAATCTCAGTCTTGGCAATCTTGGTAAAGCTAGAATCCCTTTTTATGGCTGAGTAGACTCTAACCAAGGTAGAATAGCCTTCATTCAGAATCCTGTAGAGAGGCCAAGTCCTTTCCCCACTTCCTTTGTATTTGAACACTAGTCTTTCTGGAAGCTGTCTGTAGGCATCTATTCCCCTTACTTCCTCCAGCTCATCCAGATAGAGTTCAATGTCTGAAAATTCCTTTATGTCACAAATGTGAACATAATCATCCTTAGAGGCTTGTGGCTTAGGCTTAGGCTTCTAAGTGAATTTGATTGAGGTTAGAGCAGGTGTTGATTTGATTTTCCTTTTCTGTTTCTTTGATGGTGGAGAAGTGGTTAAGAAGGTTGGCAATTTGATGGTGTCCCAATCAATTGGTTCCTCCTTAAGAGTGATTGTTTCACCATGGATGTTTATAAAGGGGTTAGGCACAATGGGTTCAGGAATAGAAGGTAGTGGTTTGGATTTTGATTGGGTTTCTTCAATCTCATCTACCATCTTTCTTTTTACATTATCCTTCTTTTTGTTCCCTTTCTGCCATTCCTTTCTTTCCTTACTTCTTTCTTCCACATCATCACTAATCATATCCCCCATACCTACATCTTCACTCTTGTCTTCTTTCTTTTCTTCAGCTTGACTTGACTTTAGCTGTTTTTCAAGCTTTGCTTGTGCTCTTTTATCAGCCTTTAGCTTTCTAGCTTATTCCTTCAACCTTCTGGCTTCTTCCCTCTTGGCTATTGAGAATTTGGGATGTCCTTGTATCACACGGATACTCTTTCCCTCTCTAAAGATAATAGCCATGTTCATCCTTTCAACCACATCCTTGGTCTCCTTGTGCTTCATGATATTACCACCCAAAATCTTGTCTTTATCAGGCTTTGGAAGAGGAAAGTCCACTTCTTTCAGCTGAGCAAGGCTTAGAGGGTTCTTTGTACAGTCCTTATTGGATCTGTTGTTGGGCTAGAGAACCATAGGTTTTAGATTCTTAGAAGAAGTCTCTCCAACCTTATTCCTCCTAACTGGCTTGAGTTCCATAATGATTGGCTCCACCTTTGTGCTATGCTTCACAGATTGTGATTTAGAAGTTATAGAACCAAAGATTTGTTGCATCCTTTCATCAATTTTCTTCCTTTGCTCTTTGACTTTCATCTCAGCTGCTGCTATCTGGATTAGATCAATTCCATCAAGCTTTCCTTTGATTTGAAGAGTTGGAGAAGTGGTGATGGCAGGAACTAGCACTTTAGATATTTAAACTGTTGTTGATGGCTCTCCTTCCCCTTCCCTTTTATTCTCCCCCTTTTTGTTATCATCAAGGATAGGGGTCAAGCCTTGTGCTTTTGCCAGCTGCATTAGTAGATTTGTCTGAGATTGTTGATTCTGAAGAATGGTGACCATAGAGTCTTCAATGATTTAAACTCTGTTTTCCAACCTGGCCAGCCTCTTGTCAGCATCAGATTCTCTCCTCAATCTCACCAACAAATCTTGCATAGTACCATAAGGCATAACCGAATCCAACTTCTCAGTATTGTAGGATTTCAGATCAGCAATGTCCTGCTTGAGTTCATCCACACTTAAATTCTGTCTGAGATGCTGCAACTGTAAGAGATGCAGAGAGTCTAGATGAGCTTGAAGTATAGCCTTTGTACCAGCATCTGTAGTCTCCTGAAGGGCCTTTTGAATAGTCATGACTTGCTTGACCAAAGCTACACCAAACTGCCCTGGTGTAGATTCCTTTGCCCATGCCCATTCAGGTAGATTTGGAACAGAACTTGGGCCTGTATCTCCCCCTAAGTTCATGCTCCCATCCAAAACATTAGAGTCATCATCATTAGAATTTACTTCAAATTCTTCAGATGGCTCACCAGCTTGAGAAGACATCCTATTAACAGCAGCTTTGTCTCTTTGAAGAGATTCTGAAGTGTGCACTATGTTCAAAGTCTACTCTGCCTCCACATTGCCCTGAGCAGCCAACAGTTGATAGGCTGAAACAGGATGAGTAAAAGTGTCAGCATCCAAGGAAATGTTATCAATTTCAGCTTTGTAATGTTGCTGAAATTGTCTTTCCTTTTCAACATCATTCACAAACATTGACTCACTAGCAATGGTTGGATCCACCCTTATAGCTTATGTACCTGCCTTTCTCTCATTTTCTCTATATTCTTGCATCAGGGGCTCCCCCTGGCTCACACAAACCCTCACACCCTCACCCTCACCTACTAAGGTGGCACTCCCCTCACTTACTTTTGCCATGCTGGAAGAAATAGCATGCATGTTTTGACTCTCAACCTCTCCTTTTGCCCGGGAGCAACCCAGCCTCTCACTCAAATTATCACTCCCTTCCCTCAATCCTAGAAGTGATTGCACAGTAACCATATCTTCTACACTTGGAATTGAATCAGTTATGTGTGTAGAGACCATCAACAGATAGGGAGTATCCGTTGAAGTGGAAACTGATGATATCAACGGATAACTGCTGTTAAGCTTATCCGTCGAAGAACAACCACTTGTCAACGGATGAGAGATATCCGTTGAAGAAGGAAAAGATGTAGATATTGAAATTGACATAATTGTTGAATCTGTGTGAATTGATTTTAAGTGAGGTGACACAGATTCTTCAACTAAGTCTGAAAGAATTGGCTGATGATCCAACAAGTCATCTAACAGATGATGATCACCAGGATTTGAGTGGGGCTCCTCCCTGAGTTTTAAAGAGGGAGAATCAGGAATTGATGTGAATATCATATCCACATCCAGAGAGGGTGATGGAGAATTTGGTGATTGATGTTTGTCTATTGTGAGAGAATGGGGCCGTGACTCCACATTTGCTAGAGCCACATCAAGCTGAATTTGAGAAGGCAAAGATACAGGTGGATGTATCTGTGCAGTATGTGCCCCCTGTGTGGAAACTAGGGTTTTAGTCTTCTTTCTTCTTGAAAAAGCTTTGACAGGTGAATGTGTGGCTTCAGTGTCCCTCCCTCTTTTGTTCTGTGTCCCTGGTTGGGCACTATTTTCAATAGATGCATCCTTTTGGGAGGATGCAACTAGGGATGTGTTTGACTCCTTTTGAACCACCACAGCCTTTTGAGAGACTGTGGCTTGGCTGGTTAGGGTACCACTCACCTCTCCCACCTTATCCTGGGGGGTTTCTTGATGTTCACCCATCCCCTCACCAGTCACACCCTGTTCACTCCCTTCAGGGTTTTTGGTAGTTGTTACAACTGTTGTCTTTTGAGAAACAACAGAGGTGGTTTTCTTTGACTTGTGTTTTGGAATTTTAGTTTTGGTGGCTTTGGTAGGAATCTGTTGGGACAAAGACACAGATTCCATGGCCACACTAGAAGGCAAAGAAACAATGGGGTTGTGGGAAATTATCAGTCATGTTGACTACTAGTGGATATGCAAATAGGAGGGCTAATTGTAAATATTTCATGCCTTGTATTTTTGTATAAGTGAAGTAGTATCAACTGATATTAAAGGCCCTCAACGGATGAGAAACAAAGCTTCAACGGATGTCTCTAAAGCTTTAACGGATAACATCCATCAACGGATGAGTGCTTCAACGGATAAAGCTTCAACTGCTAAATGCATCAACGGATAAAGCTTCAACGGATAAAGCATCAATGGATGAAAGCTTCAACGGATGCTTAGTTCAATAGCAGTTGATAGTGACAATTCATAAGTTGACACAGGCACATGGGTTGACAGAGATAAACTGGAATGTGGCAGCCTCTAGGAGGAATCAAGAAAATGCAGCATTTCCATTCTGGTGCAAACAAGGAAGTATTCAAATATTCACAGCTAAACCTAAATTGTATTGGATAGAGAAATGAAGAAGAAACATGTGAAGAGTCTTTTAATTGTATTTTACAGTTTTGTCTTCACTTATAAACTTGGTGATATATAAACCAAGTAGCAGCTAGTAATTAGATGTGAATTTTCCAGAGCTGTTTAGAAAAATCCAGAGAGAAAATCATCTAGTTTGTGCTAGGAAGTAGCTGTGATTTAATTCTTTGAATCACAGATTTTCTGAAATAACACATCTCTGGTGGAACAACAAATCTACCATAAAAGTTTTTAAGTCTGTTGTGTTCTTTACATTTGTGTTTGAATATATATCTGTCTGCATTAGCTCAAAGCAATTTACACACACTTGTTCATCAAAACACATAGACTAGAAATTGCTCAAAACTTGAAAAAGTTTTGAGATTTACATTCAACCCCCCTTCTGTAAATCTCATTCTTAGTTCACTGGGAATAACAATTGGTATCAGAGCTTGCTCTTAACATACAAAGAGTTTAAAGATCTATTCTGCTAACATCATGAGTAAGAAGGATATTGGTGTAAAGATTCCAATCCTGGAAAGAGATAACTATCATCACTGGAAAGTGAAGATGCATTTACATCTTCTCTCTCAAGATGAAAGCTACATCAACTGCATTGAAAATGGTCCTCACATCCGTCACAAGGTGGCCACAACTGCTACTGCAACAGTTGCTGTTGGACAGTTTATTCCCAAACCAAAAACAGAATGGACTGTTACAGATATTGAAGAGGTTCACAAGGACAAGAAAGCCATGAACATTCTATTTAATGGCCTAGATCAAGATATGTTTGACAATGTCATTAACAGCCAAACTGCTAAGGAAATTTGGGATACTGTGCAACTTATCTGTGAAGGTACTGAGCAAGTTAGAGAAAACAAAATGCAGCTTCTCATCCAACAGTATGAATATTTTCATTTTGAAGAAGGAGAATCATTGAATGATACCTTTAACAGATTTCAGAAACTGTTGAATGGATTGAAGCTGTATGGCAGAGTGTACCAAGTCAAGGACTCCAATTTAAAATTTCTGAGGTCTCTACCAAAGGAATGGAAGCCTATGACTGTTTCTCTAAGAAATTCTCAAGATTATAAGGACTTCAAAATTGAAAGATTATATGGAATTTTGAAGACCTATGAACTTGAGATGGAGCAAGATGAGCTGTTGGAAAAGGGAAAAAGAAAAGGTGGATCAGTTGCACTTGTAGCTGACAATGAGAAGATTGAAGCCAGGAATGAAGAAAAGACAATGCCAAGTCTCAAAATTGGCACAAGCAAATCAGAATCAAGCAAGGGAAAAGAGCAAGTAGCTGAAGATGAAGACAATTTCAGTCAAGATGACTCTGATGATGTTGATGAACATCTGGCTTTTCTGTCCAGGAGGTTTGCAAAGATGAAATTCAAGAAAAATACAAAATTCACTAAGTCAAACAAAAACATGGTGGACAAACCTAAGTTCAAATGTTATAACTGTGGCATTAGTGGACACTTTGCAAATGAGTGCAGGAAGCCAACCTCTGATAAGAAGAAACTTGAGCAAGTTAATTACAAAAAGAAGTACTTTGATTTGCTCAAACAAAAGGAAAGAGCTTTTCTCACTTAAGATGATTGGGCAGCTGATGGAGCCAATGAAGATGATGATATGGAATATGTCAACCTAGCCCTGATGGTTAATTCTGATGAAAATGAAACTAGTTCATCAAGTAACCAGGTAATTACTACTGACCTCTCTCAGCTTTCTAAAAATGAATGCAATGAAGCCATAAATGATATGTCCAATGAATTATATCATTTGCGTGTTTCCCTTAAATCACTAGCTAAAGAAAACACTAGGATCAAAGAGAATAATGTGTTTTTAAGTGATAGGAATGTTGTGTTAGAGGATCAGGTTATTGAGCTTGAAAAGATTAAACTTAAATGCTTGATTGTTGAGAGTGAACTAGAAGAAGCTGTTAAGAAAGTAGAAATTCTTTCTAAACAGTTAGAAAGTGAGCAAGAGGTAATCAAGGCCTGGAAAACATCTAGGGATGTTAGTGTTCAGATTGCCAAGGTTCAGGGAATTGAATCATTCTGTGAGAATGCCTGGAAGAAAAACAAAAAGGAGTTAGAATTAATTGATAGATTATCAACGGATGTGGAATCAACGGATGATGAAAGTTATCCGTTGAAGGAAGAAAAAGAGTATGCGTTGAAGGCTCATCAATTAAAACAGGCAAGTGATTCTAAAAAGAAAAATTTTAATAAGAAGGATGGTTCAACTTTCAAGAACTTTATCAAAGAAGGAGCTAGCACATCCAAAGATGCCAGTAAAGTGAACATAGGACACATGACTTTAGATCAACTGAAAAATAGGCTTAAAGTGGTTAAGGATAAAAAGGAAACTAAAAAAAAATCTAATAGAAATGGGAAGGTAGGGATTAAGAAACACAACAATTACACACCTGATAAGTATGCTACTAGAAAAAGCTATTTATTCTAACAACTGATTGCAGAGTTGATCATTCGGACCTTTCAATTCATAGATGTAGATCTCGGACCTATGAATGGGGATATTCCCGAAACTCACAAAGAAAAAAGGAAGTGAGTTAGATAAAAAGAAAAGCAACTTGGACAAAAAAAGAAGTGACTTGGACAAAAAGAAACGAAATGGCTTAGACAAACCCTTTTTGTTTTGTTTATAATATAAAATCATATTAATAAATATATATTAATATAAAATATATTTCCCTATATATGACTTGATTTATCCATGGAAGGATGCATGTACCTTTTTAAAGGTGGAATTAAGGATAGAACATCGGTAACTTAAAATAAATCCTAGGGGAATGCATAAAGGTTGGCATTTCACCCTTAATAGGGATAGTATGACTTTTGACAGTATGAATTGGAAAGGATTAAGGTAACAGCAACCTTTAAGGATCAGGGGAGAAATTTTTCAAAAGTACATAGACAATGGTTCTAGTATTAGTAAATGGTATTTTGATATGCCCGGTATCTAGGGAATACAGGAGGAACAATTTAAGGATAACCTTAGAGGTTTTATAAGGAGGAAGGTAATATTCGAAGTTTTGAAGAATAGAAATTTTGATAAAGCAAATATGACGTAATAATAATAATGCCAAGTGGGGCACATGTTAAACCATGAGAAAGTATAGATAGAACCCAATGAAGGTCAAGATTGGTGAAAACAAGAAGGACCCAAGATAAGAGACGCCCTAAGTATGATCAAGAGTCAGTCGTGATAATGTTAACCTCTAAAGACCGAGGCAATAACTTATGGAAAAATGGTGATTTTTTTTTCTCTCACCAATGCTTAAGGAAGAGCATTTTCACACAAGAAGTGATTTGAAATGAGGTAGAAAATTTAATTGGAGGGGGTTAAAATGATATTGATTGTAAGGAAATTTTACTATCAGGAAAGGCCAAAGAGGTGGTCGACACTTTAAGTGTAAGAGGACAATTATAGGCGCTCGTGCCAAAGGAATACAATGATAATGGTTAAAGCCATGAAGATTGTATTATGGTTTGAAAGATTGACATTCCTTCTGATGATTATGCGATACTCAACCGTGATAGTAGTTTGGTAAAGATTTAATTTATGTAATCGTCGTGAGCGGGCTATCTATCTTATAAGGTCATATCTTGAGATAAGCCAGGACCATGTTACGAAAGGACTAAATGAACCTTTGAGCTTCATGAAGACATATGGTTAATAATGGTATTAACCTGCTATCGTTGCTTTTATTGAAACTCTTCTGCAATTTTATCTACTTCATGTCATATTACGCCAAGTTCTGGGGTGTTCTTCATGAATTATGGAATGGTGATTATGTTGCCTCCTTAGAAGAATTTGATACGACATGTATGGACTTCGTATGGTTAGTTATTAAGATTTCATAGAAAATGAATGACTACAGTAGGTCAGTGGTGGACCATAGTAATACAACAATGATTCTGCAAGTAATGAGCCGATTACTTGCAACCGTGAGAGTTGTATTGGAATGGATGTTGAGATTGAGTACCACTAATGGGGTCATGGTGTGTATAAATTATCATTGATAGACTAATTAAGTCGATTATCTAGCTATTGAATATTTATTCCTTCTTATGAATAGAGATCCGTATTACTATACGAGGAAGGTTGCAGTGCAAGCATATAATTCTAGTAACGATGATGTCTAGAATGAAATCCCATATTCGATTTTCGTTGTCGAGGGAGTTTCAACGGTGATTGGTTATAAGCTCGAGCGAGAGCATGGGTCCATAGGACGATGGACGGAATAGTAAATATTCAGGCACGTGAATTGCGATGTTATAATACTTGATGTTTATATATATACACATATGTTTTGTTCTCCTTTGACAAACCTCTATAGTTCAGAGGTAGATTCCAAGCTAGATATTTGTGGCAGTATTTTTTCATATACAATTCTCTTCAATTCGTTCTTTTCTCTCCTTTTCATTTTGTATAAGCTGAGAAGAACAACCCTTCCAGAAGGGGAGGTATTGCTGAATGACTATCTATCTGTGTGATAGAAGCCTAGTAGGATACCACATGTTGTTTAATTGCTTGTCAAGTACTAAAGGCTGGCCACCTTCTGTACTAACTATGCAATAGAACAAGTGTTCATGATCATAGTGATCTCTCAATAAATTCTTTTACTTCTACACGAAGGACCAAGCTTTCGAAGATGGAGGCAGCTAGAGATGAAGTGGTACCAAGTATGGTGGTATTCGGAAATGGAAACACATTCTTGATACTAAGGTTGATGCGTTTATTAAAAGGTTATAGAATGCTAACGAGCAAAAGTATAACCAGTATAAATATTCTGTACGAAAGATAGTAACAATTATGAACTGGAAAAGAATGGGTATTGAGAAGCAAAAGCTATAATGCTAGAAGCTATGAGGAGAGTCTGTGCAATAGACTTGAAAGAATTTGGAATGATCACTTAACACGAATTGAGTTTTCTTACGATAATAAATCATATGTTAGTATCGAGGTATCGCCTTATGAGATCCTTGAGGGAACGCAATGTCGTTCTCCCTTATGTTAGGATGATGTTGCAGAGCGCAAGATGCTCGGACCAGCAGTGGTCCAAAGGACCTAGGATATAATAGATCTAATCAGAGGACGGCTGGTAGTAGCCCAAGATGGACATAAGAAGTATGTTGATTTGACACGAAAGGACAAAGAATAGGAAGTAAGGGACCTAGTGCTGTTATAGGTATTCCCTTGGAAAGGATGGATGAGGTTCGGAAAGAAAGGAAATCTAAGCCCACAAATTGTTTGACCCTTGGATATATTAAGACGTATTGGGAAGTTAGCTTACGAGCTAGCCTTACACCCAAACCTACAACAAGTTCATAATGTGTTCCATGTGTCAATGCTAAGGAAGTATCATCGGCATGCCAGACACATAGTGGAGTAGGAGCAGGTGGATATGCAACCAGATCTGACTTACGTGGAGAAACTAGTAAAGATTATAGATAAGAAGGAACAGGTGCTTCGGAACAAAGTGATCAAGCTAGTCAGAGTGCTATGGCAGAATCATAATGTGGATGAATCAACTTGGGAACTAGAGAGAGAAATGCTAGAAAAGTACCCCCAATTGTTTTCTATCTGATTCTGGGACGGAATCCTTTTAAGGAGGGGAGACTGTAATAACCCCAAAAATTTTGAACTTTTTGTAACCCTTATGAATAGTGATTTTGCTGATTATGCTGAATAAGAAAACTTTTCATGCCACACTTGTAGAGGTTCTTTTATTGTTATTCTGAGATCTTATTAGTACTCTATATGGTATATAAGTGTATGTAAAGATCGTCAGAATCCAAATTCGAACACTTTGATTTTTTTCGAAAATCCACCAGATACCGAAAGAATTGAGTATAAGGTAACATGATAAAAAGGATTTAAATTCAAGGATTATAAGAGAGGATCATAAAAGGAATATAATATATTGAGAAGGGTTAAGGGAACCCAAGTAATAAGATCCCGGGTATGATCCCTCAAACGATAAACGAGAACGAAAGTTAAGCGAACCGTATAACAGATCAGCGGTCATTAGCCAAGTAATTAGGAGTTAATCAAAGTGTTTAGTGGATGATGATGTCATCACACCAAGAAGAGGAAGACAAGTGTAATAAGATGACATAAGAATGATGACCTAAGCATGACAAAAAGGAAGTGTGTTGTTGGTTGATTCTTGGCCATGCAAAAGTTACCATGGTAAAAAGTAATTAACAAACAAAGGAAGCAACCAACCAACAAAATATCACAAACATAAAATGAGAAGTTGACTTTCCCAATTCAAGAAGAAAGCTCTCGGCCTTCCTTCATATTCAAGGAGAAAAAAATCCAAATCCAAGTTCCAAGCTTTGATAATTAGTGAGGTAATTATCCAAGGTTCCTTGTACATAGATATAGATATCCTATGAATCTAAGCTTCCATTTACTTCACAATCTCTTCCAATAATTCATGGAAGAAGAGAGTGAATAGTGTTTTCAAGAACTTGAAATTTTGATCTTGTGTTTTTGTTTAGATAAAGCTTTAGTAAGGATTTCCAAAGGTTGCTTCAAGCTCATTAGTTACTCCTACTCTCAAGGAAGGTATAATCTCTTAACCTAACCTTATAATTGAATGTTAAGAGCTTGTTATGAGTAGTATAGTTCATGAGAAGCATTGTTATTGTATATTTAGAGTTGGGTTGGTTTTGTAATGTTTTTGAAGTAGTAAATCTTGATTATTAGTTAATGAACTTAAGTATAAGCTTTTAGTTCATGATTGAGAGTAGTATAAATTGGAAATCTTGAGATTTTGGGGCTGTTTTAGTAGAGTATGGATGGAGTTTGGTTGTAGTAATGATTTTAGGATTGATTGTGGATTGATTTGGAGTGGTTTAAATTTGGTAATCGCGTAAACATAGCCGTCGTAATGCCCGATTTACGTTAGACTGTTTTTGTTCTTAACTTCAGGACCCGTGAACTCACTGTTAGGTTTTGAACATTGCCATGATTAGATAGTTCATGTTACGAGCTTCGTTTTGATATGTGGTTCGCTTAAATCCGATGTACGGTTTAGGAAAAACGACCGTTTTAAGTAACGGCGTTTCGCGAACAAACCATTACCCCTCGACTTACTTTGAAACCTTGGTTAAGGCCCTTAAATGACTAATTGGAGTATGAAACAATTATGTAAAGTGGATTAGGCAGTTGGTAGGGTACTCGCGAAAGAATCGCCTTAAAATTCTTAATGGTTAATTTATTAAAAATGGCGGATCCGAGGGTACTCGAATGACTTATGTGATTCATTAAACGTAGAAGTGACCATAAGCGAACATTAAGGTTCAATTGGTTAAAGTCTAGTTTCTTAAGCGACCGGGGTTTAATTCCGACTTATGTTGTTGTTCATAGGTTATCGGACCCACTCTAAGCTTAAGTCTATCCGGGAACACTCAGGCAAGTTTTCTACCCGTTATACTGTTGTTGTGATGTAAATATATGTATATGCATTATCTTGTGATAAGTGCATGATTGTTATTAGCAAATCTTGCGATATATTGGAGCATGTGATATGGTATATATACATGTCTGTTTCGTAATCTTGATATCTAATTGTTGATTCAATTGCTTATAAACTGTATAATACCTATGCTAGAGATAAGCAATAGTTGCGTATACCCTTAGTATAGGGACCCAAAGGTGAACATTTTCTAATATATTCAGCATTACTCCAAAAATATTTTCTAATATATCGGAACTGATTTGTTTCATTAAATCAGCATTACTCCAAAAATTCTTAAAAATATTTTCGAGTCTTCAAAATGATTTTAAAAGTTAGAGCGGATCCCAAAACTCATTTTTATTTTTAAGATCTTCCTTTCAAAGGGGATTTAAATACTCGCTCAAAATATGAGGGATTCGGCTTCGTGGTGTATTCTATATTCGCAACAAGGTTGCTGTTTTGAGAAAACATTTTGATTACTTGCCCAGCGTTCGAGAAGTAAGTCCATATATTTGAGTCGGCATAAGCAACATGGGCTCAGTGGGCGTCCATGAAAGTGTAAGTGGCTCAGTGGGAGTCCATCAATGCGTAAGTGGCTGAGTGGTAGTCCAGCATAGGTCCTAATGCGGCCAGGGTGATGACCAGTGGGGAATTCGTCCATCTACTAGTAGAAAAGGTTACTAATTGGTATCTTTGCCTGATCAGCAAGATATCAGGTTTATGCCAAGGTTTTCTCCTTTCCAAATACATTGGATATTACAACTCTGTTTATAATTTTCATAACAGAGGTATTCAAGGAGTGTATGAAATGTATATATATAGGTGTATATATATATCGGGACTTAATGAAGTATCTCATAACTTCATCATTTATAATGATATTTCAAGGATTGAATCTATTCAAATCTTATCTTGTAGTCTCATCTATGTGATGAACTTTTGAAACTAATTATAACTTGAACGGTGGTAGTTCAAGTAGTATTGGAAAAAGATATAAGTATATTGGAGTATCTTGTAACTTCATCTTTTAAACTTATATCTAGTAAATGATTATCTTATGCATGTCAAAGATTTTCAGAAAAACGTTGAGACAAGGTTAGATATATGAGATCACCTTGCAATGATATTTTTATACTGTTATAAACTAAAACTCTGTGTATATTATGCATGGTAGAGATTTTCAAAGATTTTGAAAAGTATATAAACATATATACTAAATATTTTGCGACTTGGTCGCATTAAGAGGTCAAACTTGGTTTAATTCTTCTTGACCAAGACTTTCATGAGTGCTATGAGAATGCTCATATATTGTTAATCTTTATACATATTATTTTGGTGGGATTGTTGCTCACCCTTGCTTTCTTCTTTCATCACACAACAACAGATAGAAAAGATGAACAGGACCAAGCTCCCAATTCGCAAGCGGTTAGGAAACGTTCTGCAGTTTCCTTTAAGCGTTGATGCCGTTGTGGCTGAGGTAGGAACTACCAATAAACTAGGCTTTCAACTTTTGATGTACCAGACTTATGTATATTATGAATTGTAATAATTGCAAAGAATATGTAAATTTATTCAGAAACCCTTTTGAGGTGCAATGGCTTATAATTGTGGAATAAAATGACTTGTGTTATTTTTGGTATTCATCTCTGAGACTATAACTTGTGGTGTGTGTATATTGTGGGGTCACAGTACGCAGTAGTTGGTTGTTTATAAAGATTGAGTGTTACTAAGGGAAATGGAACTCGTGACAACCCGGATCCCCGACCCCGGATTTGGGGGTGTTACATGCTCGACATCTCCTGATGTGAAAACAATGCTTGGAGTACCAGTAGCACCACCATCATCAAAAAGCCCAGTTCGCCAAAATGTCAGCACTTGTTTTCTTGAAATAGTTTGAGGTTGGGTCAAAGCATTCCCAATCTCACTATTGGCTAATAAATCTTGCACAAAGTGCAGATCTGATGGAGCTTCAGCCTTATTCAAGATTGTAGCATAGTTATTTGGTACAAACTTGGATCCATCAACAATTAAATCCTTGGGCGCCATCAGAAATAAGTGAGAAATTAGTTTGCCTCAAAGGTGTTTGATGAAATGTCTGTTTAGAAAACCGTCAGAAAATGTGAGAGAGAATAAAAAAAAGAGAGAGTGAGTAAAATTAAAATGAAAATAAAAGATTTGAAAATATTTTATCTCTTTTACTTAGACACCCCATGTGACAGGAGTTAATGAGAAGTGGAACAGACCTTTACACCTGTCATCCATACAGCAGTTAAGGCAAAAGTTAATGGGCACGGTAAATAAATAATGATTATATTGCACATTCAATTTTTTTTAAAAAATTGTTCCCACTAAACAAATGATTATTACTGCTTTATCTCACATAAACCAATATTCTGAGAAAATATGACCGTTCAAGTAATGACCAAAAATAAACCAAGTAAATAAAAACTGCCACGTCAGCATCAGAACTTGATTATTATCAGAATTTAAAAGTCATCAGAATATGGCTCCTTAACTCGAAAAGTGAATGTTTATTTCTGTAATTCTTCACACAAATATTGATATGAGTACATCAGAACTTAATCATCAGAACTTTCATCAGAACTTATCCTCAGAATTTATGCAACTGACACTTAGACTGTTCATCTAAAACAACATTTATCACCACAGTAATTTTCATCATTCATATGGAGTGTAAGTATGTGCATTAAGCTAAATATCAGACAAAGAGTAAAGTCTGATTCACTTCAGTACATCTTAGAAATAAGGCATAACTAAGAACTTTGCTCAAAATCTGTCATTATTCTGAAGTCTACTATAGAATGAGTTTATGCATGAGTCCACCTCAACTTATTTGTGCTCATTTTATGCATATTTTGAAATTCCTTTTTACAGTGGCTTCTTAGTGTAAGTGAGTCACGACTGCTTATCAGAATTTATGCTGTTATCAGAGTATTTCTCCAGTAATCAGAGAATGTGAAAAGTCACCAAGAAAATTTTATTTTGCTTTTCTAATGCATATTACTTAATACCAGCAATGCACTTGGGTCTTCCCTTCCACATTTTTACTCTAGATCTCAAAGGAGTACTTGATATTTATTTCTTTTCTTTTTCTTTTTCTTTTGATAAGTGAGGCTTATCAGCACTTAGTACATTCATAAGATTTACAAACATCAGAACTTAAGAGATAAGAAGCACTATTCTAGTTTTTGACTTAGTAATAAGATACACAAAGTAAACATAACTAAGCTCAGTATCAGAATTTGCTAGTGTTAAAAGATTTCCACATAAACAATTACTTCATACATGGGATCATCAGTATGTTAAAGACTACATGTCAGCATCTAGCACAGTTATCCTCATTGGATTGAATAGTCACAAAAATATTCATATCACTATCAGAGTTTAGAAATTCACATCAGACAACAATCAGTACTTAGAAAATTTCAATTTAAGCACATAATACACAAAGATAGTAATATCTGTAAATACTGATCATAAAGTCTGATGTATCAGAACATAAACTAAGTTGATTTAGAGAAAGAACCTGAAACCATTCCAAGTTCATTTACCAATCTTGTAAAAGTAGCTTCACATAGTGGTTTTGTGAAGATATCTGCTAGTTGTTGATCTGTTGGAACAAAATGCAATTCCACTGTACCTTCCATCACATGCTCCCTTATGAAATGGTACCTAATGCTGATGTGCTTTGTCATTGAGTGTTGAACTGGATTACCTGTCATAGAAATAACACTTTGATGATCACAGTAAATAGGGATTTTAGAATATATTAAACCATAATCCAGTAACAGATTCTTCATCCAAAGAATCTGTGCACAACAGCTTCCTACAGCAATGTATTCTGCTTCTGCAGTTGATGTGGAAATTGACTTTTGTTTCTTGCTAAACTAAGAAACTAATCTGCCTCCAAGAAATTGGCAGCTTCCACTTGTGTTTTTCCTGTCAATTTTGCATCCTGCAAAATCTGCATCAGAGTAACCTATTAGCTTAAAGTCTGATTCTCTAGGATACCACAATCCTAGATCAGCTCTACCCTTTAAGTACTTGAAAATTCTTTTCACAGCTGTTAAGTGAGGTTCTTTTGGATCTGCTTGAAATCTTGCACAAAGACAGGTAGCATACATGATATCAGGTCTACTTGCAGTTAGATAGAGTAGTGAGCCAATCATACCTCTGTAATAAGTAATATCTACTGATGTACTAGTATCCTTATCCAATTTTGTTGCAGTGGCCATAGGAGTGGATACACTTGAACAATCTTACATTCCAAACTTCTTCAACAAATTTATGGTGTACTTAGATTGACAAATAAAAGTTCCTTCTTCATTCTGCTTGACTTGAAGGCCCAGAAAATAGCAAAGTTCTCCCATCATACTCATTTGATATCTTGACTGCATTAGCTTGGTAAACCTTTTACAAAGTCTGTCATTTGTAGAACCAAAAATGATATCATCAACATATATCTGCACCAAAAGTAAGTCCTTTCCATGGTTGAGATAATGTAGTCCCTCTGTTAAATCTACTTTCCAGAAGAAACTGAGCTAATGTCTCATACCATGCTCTTGGAGCTTGCTTGAGGTCATAAAGTGCTTTATCAAATCTGTAGACATGATGAGGAAATTTTGAATCTATAAAACGTGGAGGTTGTTCAACATATACTTCTTCTTCCAATTCTCTATTAAGAAAAGAACTTTTTACATCCATTTGAAAGACTGTAAACTTTTTGTGAGCAGCATAAGCCAAAAATATCCTTATGGCTTCCAATCTAGCAACTGGTCCAAATGTTTCATCATAATCAATTCCCTCATGTTGAGAATATCCTTTTGCAACCATCCTTGCTTTATTTCTTGTAATTATGCCATCACTATCAATTTTGTTTCTGAACACCCACTTTGTACCAACAACAGATCTGTTCTTTGGTCTTGGCACCAGGCTCCAGACTTTATTTCTTTCAAATTCATTTAACTCTTCCTGCATTGCTTGCACCTAATCAGCATCTTGAAGAGCTTCTTCCACTTTTTTGGTTCAGTTTGAGAAAGAAAAGAGTGATAGGGACATTCATTTGATGTTGTTGTTCTAGTTCTAATACCTGCTTCAGGATCTCCAATAATCAAGTCAGGTGTATGTGCTTTAGTCCACTTCCTTGCAGATGGAAGGTTATCTCTAGAACTGGATGCTCCCCTATGATCCATGCTGTCTCCATCAACATTTTCTGATGTTCCCCCTGAAATTATGCTCTCTGAGTTGGATCCTTCAGAATTTGAGTTTCCAGAATTATCAAAATTTGGCCAATCAGAACTTCATGAATCAGAATTTGAGTTTCCAGAATTATCAGAACTTGGCCCATCAGAACTTGATAAATTAGAACTTGAAAAGCCTGTTCTAGATTCTGATGCTTCTTGAGATGTGGTTGTATCTTCAATATGCCCCCCCTGCACAGGTGCATCTTGCTTTGGCGTAGTCACCACAGTTTCAATGACATCAGAGTTTAATCCATCAGAATTTTCAGTGTCAGGATTTAAACTGTCAGGATTTAGATTGTCAGGATTTAGAGAATCGGAATTTAAAACTCCATTCTCAAATCTCAGCTGATCATGATCATTGAAATCTTCAAGTCTGGTAATCTTCTTATCATCAAAAGAGAGATTGATAGATTCCATGACAACCCTTGTTCTTAAATTGTAGACTCTAAAGGCTTTTGTGGAAAGTGGATATCCAACAAAAATTCCTTCATCAGCTTTTAGATCAAATTTGGATAGCTGTTCAGGATGAGTCTTAAGAACAAAACACTTGCATCCAAATACATGAAAGTACTTCAGATTTGGCTTCTTTTTCTTTACCATCTCATATGGTGTCTTTCCATGCTTGTTGATAAGTGTTGCATTCTGAGTAAAACAAGCAGTCTGCACAGCTTCAGCCCAAAAGTAGGTTGGTAACTTTGTTTCATTAAGCATGGTTCGTGCAGCTTTAATAAGAGTTCTATTCTTTCTTTCAACAACTCCATTTTGCTGTGGAGTTCCAGGAGCAGAGAATTCCTGCTTGATTCCTTGGTCTTTGCAGAACTCTTCCATAATCAAATTCTTGAACTCAGTGCCATTAGCACTTCTTATGATTTTCACAAAGTCTTTAACCAATTTATCCAGTTGTTTGACATGATCAATCAAGATAGATGCAGTTTCACTTTTTGTGTGCAAGAAATACACCCATGTGTATCTGGTGAACTCATCCACTATGACCATATCATATTTCTTCTTTGCAATAGGCATGACATTCACTGGACCAAATAGATCAACATGTAGAAGGTGATAAGGCTCAAGAATTGAAGATTCAGTCTTGCTCTTGAATGAAGGTTTTCTTTGTTTTTCCTTTTGACATAAATCACAAAGACCACCAGGAGCAAATACTGATTTTGGCAGTCATCTCACAAGATCTTTCTTGACTAGTTCATTTATATTGCTGAAATTTAAATGAGAGAGTTTCTTGTGCCAATCCCAGCTTTCTTCAATTGATGCTCTACTTAGCAGACAGATTGCAGAACCATCAGAACTTGTTGAAAGCTTGGCTTCATAAATGTTACCATGCCTGTATCCCTTTAGAACAACTTTGCCTGTAGATTTGCTTACAACTTTACAGTGTTCTTCAAAGAAATCCACATGATAACCTCTGTCACAGATTTGACTGACACTCAGCAGATTGTGTTTAAGTCCTGAGACTATGAGCTACTTTTTCAATGATGACATTCCCAAGATTGATATTGCCATATCCCAGAGTTTTTCCCATATTGCCATCTCAATAAGAAACACCTGGGCCAGCTTTCTCCACAAAGTCAGATAGCAGGGCTTTATTTCCAGTCATATGTCCTGAACATCCACTATCCAGAACTAGGATGTTTTTCCCGTTGCCCTGCAATCATAAAGACCACTAATGATTAGTTTTAAGGAACCAGACTTTCTTGGATCCTTTGGCCTTATTAAGTTTGTTAACATTTGCAGCGGATTTAACATCAGAGTTTATGTTAACATTTTTTTATCAGAATTTACAGTATCAGACTTTGCATCAGAACTGACACTAGAAGGAATAATGTTAACTTTCTTTAAAGAAGGTTTTATTTGATAATAATTATAGTACAAACTATGATATTCCTTACAAGTATAAATGGAATGCCATAAACTACCACAATGAAAACAAGGATTTTGTGACCTATATCTAACAGACTGACTCTTAACTCCTGATTTTGAAGGTAAGGAGTTTATGTTTTTATTCTTCCTGCAAAAAGAAGCCAGATGGTTAGAATTTCCACAGTTATAACATTTCTTTCTAGGAGCATTAGGAACAGGCTTATAATCATTGCTTTTATTCACACCTTCCTTTCCATTTCTATTTTTCCTAGGTGGCTTTACCTTGTTTACATTCTTAACATCTTTCAGCTTATGCTTAAGTTGCTTCTTTGTCATTAAGCCTATGTTAACTTCAGTTGGCTTATCCTGTTTTGGTTTGTTAGAAGTTAATTTCTCTTTAACTTCTGATTTATCAATATCAGACTTTACAGCTACAAACTTAACAGGATTTACCTTTGTCTTTTGTTTAACAACTATAGGCTCAATTTCTACAGTTCCTTTATTATTCTTATCATCTCCATAACCTAAGCCCTCTTTCCAGTTTCCACTACTTAACAAATTCTGAGTTGTTCTGCCAGAGTTATTCCAAGTCCTGATAATCTCTCTTTCCTTTTCTAACTCAGTTTTTAGAGATTCATTTATTTTAAGCACTTCATCTCTAACATAGAAAGCACCATCTCTATCTTTCTGAGTTTGATGGAACATAACTAACTCTTTTTCTAAATAATCATTCCTCTTTTTATAAGCAAGATTTTCAGAAGTTAATCTTTCACATGTTAAAGTTTGATCTCTATAACTAATGAACATGGTTTTAAGATATGTTCTCAACTCAGTAATATCATCAGTATGAAAATCATAAGTTATTTGAGGTACCTTTAACTCAGAAGCTTCAGAACTGCTATCAGCATTTGCCATCAAGGCATAATTCACCTCACTTTCAGAATCTGAAGTGTCTGTCCAGCTTTTCTTCTTTGTGACAAGAGCCTTGCCTTTGTCACTTTTTCGTTTCTTGAAATTAGGAGATATGTGGCCTTTCTTACCACAGTTGTAGCATTTGACATTTGAGTAATTTCCTATGTCAGACTTTCCTCCTTTGCCTTCAAATTTTATGAAACCTTTCTTATCAGAACTTGCACCTTTCCTGGAAAACTTCTTTTCCTTTCTGAATTTCCTGTATGCAATCTTTGTGATTCCTTCCATAAGAGCACACAGCTTCATCATCTCTTCATCAGGGTCCATCTCAGATAAACTTTCAGTTTCTGAATCCTCATCACTATCAGAACTTGATGACTCAGTATCAGACTTTGTGATGAGAGCCTTTCCTTTGCCTTTCTTTGAGACAGCCACTTTAGGGGATTCCTCCTGAGCCTTAAGAGTAACTGTCCTTGACTTTCTCCCATGCCTGTTGCTTCTTTGATCCATCTCAAGTTCATGAGTCTTGAGCATACCATAAATTTCATCAAGAGTAGTTTCATCAAGAGCATAGTTGTCTCTTATAGTTGTGGCCTTCAAATCCCAACTTTCAGGAAGAGCTAAAAGGAATTTGAGATTAGTATCTTCAAGATCATATTCCTTATCTACCAGTGACAGATCATTCAAGAGTTTGACAAATCTATCATATAAACGAGTTAATGACTCATTAGGTTTTGAGTCAAAGTGCTCATACTCTTGAGTGAGTATAGTCCTCCTGTTCTTCTTAATTGAATCAGTTCCCTGGAATCTTGTGTCCAAGGCATCCCATATCTCCTTTGCAGTCTTGCAATTAATTACCCTATTTGACATGACATTATCAATGGCACTATGCAGCAAATGTCTTACCTTTGAATCCTTTGCAATAGATGAGATATCTTCAGCTGTATATTCACTTTTCTCCTTTGGTACAGTCTGTGTTGGCTAATCTGTAACTATAACAGAGAGTTTGGTTGGCTTATGTGGTCCTTCATTAATTCTGTCAAGGTATTCTGGATCTGTAGCTTCCAGAAACATAGACATCCTCACCTTCCATATGGGATACTCAGAAGGTTTCAGTATGGGAACCCTAATAGTCTCATATCGATTATGGATTTGAGTCTTTGAAGTTTCTTCAGTTTTGGTGGGCTTGGTTGGAGTTTGTGCTTCTTTAGACATGATTGTTTTTGGATCTTTACTGTATGTATGTTAACAGATTGCTCTGATACCACTTGATAGGTCACACACACTGTAGAAGGGGGTTGAATATAGTGTTTACTACAATCAAATCAAATATAAGAACTCAAGTTACAGAACACATATTTTATTCAACATAATAAACTATGTTATAAAGAACTGTTCTCTCTCAGTGATGAAAAAATTATCACGAGAGCTGCTAGGGTTACAATGAATAATATTCTCGATTAAGATAACATATATAGTGTAAACCCTATGTCTGTGTTTATATACTACACAGTTACAAGATAATCTTCTAATTGATATCGAATATAATTCTGCTTCCTAATATATATCAACTAGTTATCTTTTTTTCCAAGTATTCTATTCTTCATAGAATTCTTCTCCATGCATATCTCTGCTTATGTTTGTCTCGATCTTCTTTCCTTTCAATCAGCCACCTTCCTTATCTGAACGTCTCCTTAAGCCCTGATATTATCTCCTGATAAATATCTCTTGATAACTTAAGTTCTGATAACTTAAGTTCTGATATCTTAAGTCCTGACTTCAGTATAAGTACTGATTTCCAATTAAGTCCTGATTTATCCTGTTAGTTAAGATCTGAAAACTAAACACAAATCATATTAGACATGACATCAAAAATATATCTAACATTTTCGTATAAAGGATTTTATAAGAAGCTCGGTTTGGATAATTATCCAATACGGGTATCAAATCTGACCATTTTTGCAGTTACTTAGCGGCTAAGTAATTTTTTTTTCGATCCAATGGTTACTAATATTCCATAAATATAAATAGTTGTTACAGTACTTTATTTTATACAGATAAACATAAATATACAGTAAAAGTTCATAATTACCCAGGAAAACGAACCGTGTTCTTCACGTTCTTCACAATCAAACAAACATTCGAAGGTGATGAGGATCTCAAATTTTGATGCTCTAGTAACCGTTTTGAATCCATTGACCTCCCCTTTCTTAATCCATCATCAAAATCGATAAACGTTGGGTAAAGTTTAAATTTGAATTTTAGGGTTCTTATTTTGATTTGGGATTTTTCTCTGTGACGATTTTTGATTGAATTTATGGTTATATATAGCTTTAACACGTTGTTTACAGTTGTTTCATGTAATTATATGTGTATTTTCATTACAATTTAGTGCTCATCGAATTCTGAGTTTCTTGCTGGTGTTCATCGATCTTTTCGACTGATTTCAGGCTTGTTTGTTGGTTTTAGTTGTTGGGTTAGATTGAAATAGCTGTCAGCATCTTTTAGGTCACATAACACTGTAGAAGGGGGTTGAATACAGTATAGAATACAATCAAATTGATTTCGAACACAAGTAACAGTAAACAGATAAATTTGATACAATAAACTCTTTTACAATGGAACTATTCTCCCTCAGTGATGAACAAATATCACGAGAGCCGCGAGGTTACAATGTATGATCTTCTCGATAATGATAGCACATATAGTGTAAACCTATGTCTGTGTTTATATAGTACATAGTTACAAGATAAATTCTAATTGATATGGAATATAATTCTGTCTCCTAAAATATATCAATCAGATATCTTATACAATTCTTTAAGTCCTCTAACTCTTTCCATGCATATCTTCTTTTGTATTAGTCTCGATCTTCTTTCCTATAAATCAGTTTCCTTCCTTAACTGTTAGTCCTCTGGTACTTAAGTTCCGATATCCATCTTCTGATATTTATCTTCTGATAATCTAAGTTTTGATATCCTTAAGTTCTGACTTCCAGTAAGTACTGATTCCAGTAAGTACTGATATTTCCTGTTTGTTAAGATCTGAAAACTAAACATGAAACATATTAGACATGACATCTCAAATATATCTAACAATCTCCCCCAACTTGTAAATTGTGCAAAAATATACAAGTTAATAGATTTGATGATGTCAAAAACATTTAAGTTCAAATGCAATAAGAGTTTAATAAGACTATTAGCTACAACTTACAGTCCTTATAGCTTTACCGAATTCACTGGATCAATCTGAATCCATAATGATTCTTAACAAAATCTCTTACCAGCTTGTCTTCAGCTTTTCTCAGAAATTCAACTAACTGTGCTTTGACCTGCATCAGTTCTTCATCTTTACTATCACCAATTTGATAAATGGCTATTCTGAGAGCTTGAATTGATGTTCTTTCAAGTCCATCACCAAGTTTGATAACTCTAGGATGTGAAGAGTTTTCATTATAACATAAGCATCTTCATTTCAGAATAACTTCCACCTTAGCAGAATTCTTCAGCATAGAAATTTCTCTTCCATCACTTTCAGTAATCATTGGTATATACTGAGAAGTATTTATACCAGAGATTCTAAATAGATCTCTTATAGCCTTTAAAATGTGTTATGACCATCTTCTTGTAACATCATATTTTACTTCCATAAGATAGTGAATATGTTGAAGTTCTCTGACAGACTTTTTAGCACATCAGTATCAGCTAGTTTGTAAGTTAGTCCATCATAGAGAAATAAAATCAATTTCTCCTTTAGATTTTCCTTAGCATCTATCATGATTTGAGCAGACAACACTTTGTCAAGGTGCTTTTGTTTGATTTGTTCATATGGTTTGTCTGTCAACATTAAAGGATCTCTTAGAGTAATTTCTACTCTTGTTTGTATCTTCTCTTCATCAGAACCTAATCCAGCTTTATCTCTAGGTTGCTTGGATCTCAACCCAAATGTTGCAAGTTGATTCATCAAGAGATTGGATTTTGGTTCAACTGGAGTAGCTTTCTTCCATAACAGCTTCTTCTTATTAGCAATTGTCATCTTTTCCAAATTAACTTGATCAGAATTTGCTGTTTCTTCTGTAGCTTACTATTCTTTATTCTGAACAACTTGAGCAGTGTCAGAGGTTGTTTTAGATTCTTCAACTATCTTCCTTCTCTTTAGAATTTGAACAGTTTCATCTTCTATCAAATCATCATCATGCACTATAGTTTGATAGACTGGAATGGAAGAACTTATCTTTTTCTTAATCTTTAAAGGTTCCTAACCTCTTCTTTTCCTTTTGACTTAGGATCAATCTCAGTTTGTGATCTAGTCTTGGACTTTAAATTCGACTTTTCCCTGATCATAATGCCTTTTCCTTAGGCCTTGGAGGTTTCTTTGCATCAGAAGCTTTAGACTTAAGATTTGTCTTCTCAGCAGAGCTTCTTCCTCCTTGAGAGTTTCCAAATCCATTCCTACATTTTGTTTCAAAAATAATCTTCTAGCTATCTCCTCATCAAGTATCTGGATTTTAGGATTTTTGTAATAAACAGTAGTCTGCTTCCCCTTTAGCTTCAGAGTTTGTAAAAACTTCTGAGAGACTTTAGATCCTGACTGAATCAGAATATCAGAAATGACATCAGACTTTGCTTATCAGAACTTGACTTCAGACTTTAGCATTCACAACATCAGAACTTGACTTGTTCAGTGTAGAAGATTTTCCTTGAACTTTTCCTTGACCTCTACTCCTATCAGAGTTTCCCTGGTCATCACCTTTATCATCCTTTTTCATCAATATTTCAGTAGGTGAGCATTTGGACTTAACTACCTTCTCCCCCTTTTTGGCATCATCAGGAAGTAAGAGAGAAAGAAGAAGTTCAACTGAAGATTGGATTTCATCCAATTGAGCTTTCTGAGAAACTTGGTTAGCCAGGACCTCAGCAATTTGGGCTTGTTGCTTCTCTTGAATCTTTTCAATGGCTTCAATTTTCTCAAGAGTAGGTCTGATATATCTATTCTTATCAAGCTTAAGTTGTAGATCTAGCTTATCAACATGTTCCTTTAGTGTATCAACCTGTTCATGAGTAGAAGAATGTAGACCTTGAAGATGTTTGGTAGATAGAGCAGTGATCTTCAGTTGTGTCTTTAAATCAGCATTTGTGAGCAACTCATCAGCTTTAACAATATGCTCTGTCAAAATGTTAGAACATGGAATAAAATCAGTGTCATTCCACTTCTTGGTCCACTCCACACCTCTGTGAGTATCCTCCCAAGGAATAGGTGCTTCCTTTTCAACAAATTTCTTCACCAATTCTTCCTTTGCCAGAATGGGAACTGGAGTCTCAACAGAAACATTATCATCAGAACTTGAGGATGACTCATTATGTTCTGACAGCACAACAGTGTGTGAAGCAACTGGAGATTCAGGAACAGCTTCATTTAAATTCTGAGCATCGGAATTTATCTCCAGAGCTGGTGTGGTTGATGTAGATGGTATCTCAACATTTAAAATTGGAAAATGAGTTGGAGATTGTTGAGCTTCTGTAGATGGAGCTTCCAGATAAAGAACATTTGGTATATTCAAATTATGAATATCTTTCTCAGAACATTCAAAACACTATCAGAGTTTAAAGATCCACATCAGATAACAATCAGTATTTAATGAACTTTAATTAAAGAACAGATTTCATGAAGATAAGACAATCTGTAAACACTGATCATAAAGTCAGATGCATGAGAACAAAAACTAAGCAGATTTAGAGAAAGAACATGAAACCATTTCAAGTTCATTTACCAGTCTTGTAAAAGTTGCTTCACATAGTGGTTTTGTGAAGATATCTGCTAGTTGTTGATCTGTTGGAACAAAATGTAATTCCACTGTACCTTCCATTACATGTTCCCTTATGAAATGGTACCTAATGATGATGTGCTTTATCATTGAGTGTTTAACTGGATTACCTGTCATAGCAATAACACTTTGATTATCACAGTAAATAGGGATTTTAGAATATGTTAACCCATAATCCAGTAACTGATTCTTCATCCAAAGAATCTGTGCACAACAGCTTCCTGCAGCAATATATTCTGCTTCTGCAGTTGATGTGGAATTTGACTTCCGTTTCTTGCTAAACCAAGAAACCAATCTGCCTTCAAGAAATTGGCAGCTTCCAGTAGTGCTTTTCCTGTCTATTTTGCATCCTGCAAAATCTGCATCTGAGTCACCTATTAGCTTAAAATCCGATTCTCTAGGAATTTAGTTAAAGTCTCATACCATGCTCTAGGAGCTTGCTTAAGTCCATAAAGTGCTCTATCAAGCCTGTAGACATGATTTGGAAATTTTGAATCTACAAAGCCTGGAGGTTGTTCAACATAGACCTCTTCTTCCAATTCTCCATTAAGAAAAACACTTTTCACAACTGTAATATCCGGGAAAATTATGTGAATATTATATGTTAAATAAATAAATATTGTGTGTTTTATAAATTTAAAGTAATTGTTGCTATGATATGAGATGTTATAACTGTTATGTATGTTTCTGTACGGGCCAGAAAATTTTTCGGTTGATTAAAATATGTTTAAATTGCAATTATAAGCACTTATCTGCAATCGGGACGCGTAATTATCAGCATCTTTATTAGGATACCTGTTTTATTTGATTTTATACGTGTTTGATTGTATTTTACGTGTTTTTGGGATTTTCGGGTAATTTAGGGATCGTTTCCGTTTTTCAAAAATCAACGAACCGGGACCCCACCGGGACGACAAACCCCACAAAATCGATGTTTTTATTTTTTTATAAAATTATTCGTATTTCAAATAACCATTATTTTGTATTTTTGAATTATTCGCAATTTTCAGGGAATTTTGACATTAATTTTGTATTTTATTTTTTTTAAAATTATTCCCCGTAATTATTATTTTGGGGCCCTAATTATTATAATTAGAGGATAAAAACACCCTTAAATTATTCTGGGGTATTAAAATTTCTGTATATATATAAATACTAGAATTGTTTTATTTTATTTTACTTTAATTTCAGAAATTACTAAAAATAAAACAAAATTCGGAAAATAAGAAATGGGGGTTAGGGTTCGTTCTTGAACAGATTCAATCAATTGATCCATCTGCAGTAATCGTTTGTTGACGAAACTGATATCAAATCAAAGAGCATCTCATGGCCGATCTTTTGGTATAATTATCTCGATTTAAGATTGAATATTTTGCAGAATCGAATTTTGTATAGTTCGTTTTAATTTTTGAATTTTCTGAATCATTGTTGATACGTTGAATGATTTTGAATATAGGTAATGAATTTAGATACCCATAGCTCTATTTTGATATATAGTATGTTTAATTTGGTGGAAGATTCAGTAAAATCGAAGTTTCCGATTGGTTCATCGGAAATTCGTTGATGTTTAACCGGAGATTCTTGTTCTGATTTGATATGACTTGTTTGTTAGAGTATTGAGATATCTGGGCAAGCTAGATGCGATTTGATACTGAAAATCTGTCGATTGGCGTTGATTTGAGTACGCCGGATTTTTCGAGTTCGCCGGCGTTCGGCTGAAACTCGGCGGAATCGAGGTTTAGAGTGTCGGTTTCTGTTTTTGTTGATTCAGTCGTGTTGTGGGTTTGATGTAGAGCATAACCCAGCTAAGAAACGGATGAAACGGGGATGATTTTGGCCGGGGAACGACTCACCGGAGTCGGTCAGCCCCGCCGGAAACTGGGTAATTTACCAGAATCCGGTGGGTGTTCAACCCGACCCGGATTTGTTCTTATCTGACCCGTTTCATTTCTGTCCTGACCCGGTTTTGATCTTTATTCCCCAAAACCTAACCATAAAATCTGTTTGTGAAATTTTCTATTTTATTTATTTTCAAAATTCATTTTCAAAATTTTAAAAAGTCATTTATTTTACTTTCAAAAATCATTTATTTATTATCTAAAAATTATTTTCTTAATTATTTTAAATTCCTAAACTTATTTTCTTTAATTATTTTCAAAAATACAATTTGATTTAATTATTTATAATTCATTTTAGTTAATTATTTATGAATTTAATTAATTGATTAAAAATCAATTAATCAATTAATTTTATTTATAAATAGTTAAATAAATGAAAATTATTAATAATTAATTCAAATAATTCCTAAAAATTATTTTTAGGTTTTAAAAATTATATTTTGGTATTTAAAAATCAATTAATATTATTATTAATTGATTTAAATCTATTTATTTCTTATTTTATTCATAATAATTAAACCGTTCGTCCGTTTAATACGAAACGAACGCGTACAGACTCAGAAAAATATTGCACTTCCAATAAAAATACTTTTGAGACCTAATTTCTTTTATATTGCAATGTCATTTGATTTGTGTATCAGTTTAAGTCGGTATTTGATCGGTAAATGCTAATATTGACCTAATTTTCATTCTGAATGCACTGAGACGTATCTTTTAATGATTTGACTTATGTGTTACATAAAATATGTGAGTACGTGTTATATAAATGCCATGATTACGTGTTACGTGATATACATGCTATCTGTTATAATTTTAAAATGCCATGCTAGTTATAAACGATCGGGTAGATGTCAAGACGTATAGTTACGTCGATTGAGTTTAGTTCTGTCACTTAAGATAGTCCTTTTGTTTATAGAATCGAGTAGCAAGGAGCGCAGTCAAGTGTTAGACGGAGATAGTAGCCAGCAGTTAGAAACAGAGTTAAAGTAAGAGGTTATTGAGCATACCAGGCAAGTACCCTAACTTCACTTATTGTTCCAGTGACGTTTATTTTGAATCTTATTATGCAAATATTTATATGTTCACATACCATTCAAGTGTTATTGACTCTAGAGCACGGTTGGATAGCTCAAGTGGTAAAGGGCTTATCCTCTATCGTCCCAGATCCTGGGTTCGATCCTGGCTCACCCCGAGAATTGTTGAGAACAGATACTCATTTGTAAGGCTATAAGCCAAAATTAGTCAAAAAAAAAGTGTTATTGACTCTAAATTTATCCTTTTAATTTCCCTACTATTCTAAGTTCAGAATAGTTAAATATTTTTACATTTCGCTATAACTTACTCTATACAGTGAAGCTTTGAATTGAGACTAGCGAATAACTAATTATTCTGGTTATTTCGCCATTGGTTGTTGAGAAAACTCCGGACCATGAGAAAGGGGGAGTTATGTGGTTAAGGATGTCATTTGATTCGACTCCTTTGACGGAAAGTGGTTTTATGGGTTGGATGGTTGCGTAAGAGGCCGTGGCGGCGGTCCAGTGTGAGCTATGTGTTATACAGGATATAACACCTTGCTAGGCCGATATGTGCCTTGGGTGCCCCTTTGTTTAGTTGGATATGCTTCGGCATACCGGTGTTGCTCCGCGGCTGATCACCGGCGGCAACACACCGTCGTTCGAGGATTCCAATCCCAAAACATAATATATTGCAAATGTTGTTTATTATCAAATTTATATCAGTTTTGATACTGTTCAGTTATTGTAGTTGGTTTTGTTCATCAGATATACTGTTGTTATTCCAAATCATAAGCTATTTACTACTTGCTGAGCATTTCTTTCGCTCATACTTGTTTCTTATCTTGATTCTTTCAGCTAGGCCAGGGCAAGCTTAAGTTCCAGGTCTGACCAGAGGTTATGTGTTTGTAAATAGTTGGTGTGTTTCCAGGTAGACAGTTTGGGATACTTAATTAGTCTAGAGGTTTGTAATAAAATTTGAATAAGTTGTAAAACTAATTAGACTATGGTTTGTAATAACACTTGATTTGTAGTAGTGCCTGTTCCATACTATAACCTGTGATCGATCCAGTACAGGTAAAGGGGTCGTATTTATTATATTATTCCGCTGTGATTATTTTATTTTAGTTTATTGGCGAGTGACCCCCAAATCTAGACCCCGGGTTTGGAGGGCGTCACAGGTTGGTATCAGAGCTACAGGTTATGGTCACTGAAACAGGCGTAGGATTGTCATAGATGAGTCATAGGAAGATCACATAAGATAGGCGCGTGTAATTTAGCTTTTATAGAATTAAATTTAGGATATTGGGCTGGGTTATAGTTAAGTTGTGTAGGTTTCCTGTTTTGCGTTTAGCGTTAGGCCTTGTGTCATTGCCCTGCTATTTTGTTGGTTTAGTTAAAGATTTTAAGCAAGGATTTAAAAAGGGTTGGATAATTCGGAGTAAATCTTCTTTGTGTTATTATTCTCGAGATAATAAGAAGGATTATGTGATAATCATGTCGCTTGTGTTAATATGGTAGCAAGTTTATGATATTCAAGGAAGAGATATTGTTTGCGAACTTTAATATGCTAAGGAATTGCTACATATTTGACACAATGCTTGACAGATTATTATATATATTGCTTGTTTCTTACCAGAATAATGGCTCCAAAGAAAAGGAATAATTCAGGAGAGGATCATACCGAGAGTCGTACAGATCCAGCGATTATCCAGATGTTGGGACTGATGCAGCAGCAGATGTTACATCTTACGCAGCAGCAACAACAGCAACAACAGCAACAACAGCAGCAAGCAGCAGCACCACCTGTAGTGACTTTTAAGCAGTTTCAAGCAGTGAAGCCACCTGAGTTCAAGGGAAGTGCTGATCCTGTGGAAGCCAATGCATGGCTCAAGGAAATGGAAAAGGCTTTTGAATTGGTCGGAGCAGGAGCTGAGCAGAAGACCAAGTTTGCAAGTTACTTTTTGAAGGGCGAGGCGAACTATTGGTGGGAATCCACGCGAGCATTGGAAGGAGGTGAGTTTATAACTTGGGAGAGATTCACAGAGTTGTTCCTGGAGAAATATTTCCCGAGGTATATGAAGAATCAAATGGAGATTAAGTTCTTGAATCTGAACCAGGGTGATCTTACTGTGGCGGAATACGAGGCTAAGTTTACTGAGTTTGCAAGGTTCGTGCCAGACCAGGTTGATACAGATGAAAAGAAAGCCAGAAGATTTGAACAGGGATTGAAGTTTTGGATTCAGAACAGAGTGGCCATGTTTGAGTTGACTTCATATGTGGCAATGGTTCAGAAGACAATGGTGATTGAGAGTAGGAGTGATATGTCTCAGAAAGGAAATGATGGGAAGAAAAGGAAAATGGAAACCTCAGAGGGAGGTCAGCAGTCAAGTAATTTTCAGGGCCGTTTCAACAAAAGGCCAGGATTTCAGGGTAATAGGAATGTGGGATTCAAGAGACCACAATCAGGAAATGGAGGACAAGGCAATCATTTTCAGAATTCAAATCAGCAGAGACCCAATCGTCCACCTGTGTCAGAGTGCAAATTTTGTGGTAGAAGGCATTTTGGGATTTGTAAGGCTAATGTGTTGTGTTATAAGTGCAATCAGAAGGGACACTATGCTAATGAGTGTCGAAGTCAGACTACAGCTCAGAGATCAGGGACAGTATGCTTTAAATGTGGAAAGATGGGGCATATTTCCAGGGACTGCCAGACAATTGAACCAACTGCTAATGTGCCAAGGATTGAAGGACCACCAACAAAGGACCAGCCAAAGGCTAGGACATTCAATATGACTATGAAGGATGCTGTTCAGAGTTCAGACGTGGTGGCAGGTACGCTTCCAGTCAACTCCATAAATGCTAAAGTTTTATTTGATTCTGGAGCTACAAGATCATTTATTTCTCAAAGTTTTGTCGATAAACTGCATTACGAAGTTAAGTTGTTAGAACAAGCATTGATGATAGAGTTAGCTAATAAGGATCAAGTTTCCGTCGACCGAGTGTGCCCGAAGTGCGATATTAAGATAGGAGGACATCATTTCTATGCCGACTTAATACCTTTTAAGTTGGGAGAATTTGATGTTATTTTAGGAATGGATTGGTTGTCAGAAAATAATGCTCAGATTGATTGTAAGAATAGGAAATTAAGACTTCAAACTTTGGATAGTAAGAAGAAGATAATATTTCGAGGAAATAGGCAAGAGAAGAAGTTCTTAGCGATCGCTCAAGTGAAAAAGTTATTGCGTCAGAATTGTGAAGCATATTTGGCCCATGTGGTAGACACCAGTAAGGAAGTTCCAATACTAGAAGCGATTCCAATTGTCAATGAATTTTCAGATGTCTTTCCAGACGATCTACCAGGATTACCTCCCGACAGAGAAATTGAATTTGTGATTGATCTAGCACCCGGAACAGAACCAGTTTCTAAAGCCCCGTACCGGATGGCACCAGTGGAAATGAAAGAATTGGCATCTCAGCTGCAAGATCTTTTGGAGAAAGGAGTTATAAGGCCCAGTGTATCCCCATGGGGCGCACCAGTACTGTTTGTCAAAAAGAAGGATGGGAATATGCGGTTGTGTATCGACTATCGAGAACTGAATAAGCTAACCATTAAGAACAAGTATCCGTTACCAAGGATCGATGATTTGTTTGACCAATTGAGAGGCGCTGTATGGTTTTCTAAGATTGATTTAAGATCCGGATATCATCAACTAAAGATCAAGCCTGAAGACATTCCGAAGACCGCATTTAGAACCAGATATGGGCATTATGAGTTTCTAGTGATGGCATTTGGATTAACCAACGCACCAGCAGCTTTCATGGATTTGATGAATCGAGTATTTAAGAAGTATTTGGATAAATTCGTGATCGTGTTCATAGATGACATCTTGATCTATTCCAAAACAGAAGAGGAGCATGTAGAACATTTGAGGATAGTTCTGGAGATACTGCGACAGGAGAAGTTATACGCAAAGTTTTCCAAGTGTGAATTTTGGTTAAAAGAAGTACGATTTCTTGGGCACGTGATTAGCAATAAAGGAGTGGAAGTGGATCCAACAAAGATTGAAGCCATAATCAACTGGGAGAGGCCAAAAACACCAACGGAAGTAAGAAGTTTCATGGGACTGGCAGGTTACTATAGAAGATTCGTGCAAGATTTTGCGAAGATAGCTACGCCATTGACAAAGCTCACCAGGAAGAATCAGAAATTTGAATGGGATGAGAAGTGCGAAGAAAGTTTCCAGGAATTAAAGAATAGATTAGTATCTTCTCCAGTGCTAGTCTTACCAGATGATCAAGGAAATTTTGTAATTTATAGTGACGCATCGTACAAAGGACTGGGATGTGTTTTGATGCAGTATGACAAGGTGATAGCCTACGCTTCAAGACAGTTGAAACCACATGAAGAAAAGTATCCAACGCATGATCTGGAATTGGCAGCTATAGTATTTGTATTGAAGATTTGGAGGCATTATCTTTATGGGGAAAAGTGCGAGATCTACACGGACCACAAGAGTTTGAAGTATATCTTTACCCAGAAGGAATTGAACATGAGGCAGAGGAGATGGCTAGAACTAATCAAGGATTACGACTGTACTATTAACTATCATCCAGGCAAAGCAAATGTGGTGGCCGACGCTCTGAGCAGAAAAGAAAGGTTAAACATGATAATTTCATCAGAGGAATTGATCAGGGAATTTGAGAAGCTAGAAATAGAGGTCAGTATTCCAAGTATGTCTACAGAGGTATTGTGTGTAATGTCTTTTCAACCAGAATTATTAGAGAAGATAAGAAGATGTCAGGAGGAAGTTATGAGCCATGAACGAGACAGTTTGACAGGAGAAGAGATAGAAAGTCAAAAGGATGATAAAGGGATATTAAGATTTTCTTCCAGAATATGGATACCCAATGTAGCCGAGCTGAAAGATGAAATTCTTCGAGACGCTCACAACTCTAGATATTCAATTCATCCCGGGAGTACGAAGATGTATAGAGACTTAAGAGAAAACTTTTGGTGGCCAAGCATGAAGAAGGAAATTGCAGAATGGGTAAGTAAGTGTTACACTTTCCAGCGAGTCAAAGCGGAACATCAAAGGCCCAGTGGACTGATACAACCATTGGACATTCCAGAATGGAAATGGGAGCATATAGCGATGGATTTCGTAGTTGGATTACCGAGGACCAGGGCAAATCATGATGCTATTTGGGTTATTATCGACAGATTGACAAAGTCGGCGCATTTTCTTCCTATCAACGAGAGATTCTCAATGGATAAATTGGTACGGTTATATCTTAAAGAAATTGTGACAAGACACGGAGTTCCAGTATCCATAGTTTCAGACAGAGATCCTCGATTTAACTCAAGATTTTGGAGAAGTTTTCAAGATTGTCTCGGAACGAAGCTGAACATGAGTACCGCGTATCATCCGCAGACAGACGGTCAAAGTGAAAGAACGATTCAGACTATTGAAGATATGCTAAGGGTATGTACACTAGATTTTGAAGGGAGTTGGGACGAGCATTTGCCATTAGTTGAATTCTCTTACAATAACAGTTATCATGCCAGCATTGGGATGCCACCTTACGAAGCATTATACGGGAGAAGATGCAGATCTCCAATATGTTGGGAAGAAGTTGGTGAAAGAAAGATTTTGGGTCCAGAATTGATTCAACAGACAAAGGAGAAAATAGAACTCATTCGGAAAAGATTAACAGCAGCTCAAGATCGTCAACGCAAATATGCTGATCCTACCAGAAAAGATATGGAATTTGAAGTTGGTGAAGCAGTGCTATTAAAGGTCTCACCTTGGAAAGGTTTATCAAGATTTGGAAAGAAAGGAAAGCTGAGTCCGCGTTATGTTGGCCCTTTTGAGATTTTGAAGCGTGTGGGAAAGGTTGCTTACGAATTAGCGTTACCACCTCACATGCAGCATATTCACAACGTGTTCCACGTGTCAATGTTGAAGCGTTATTTGCCTGATTCGAATCATGTGATAGAATACGAGCCAATCGAGATTCAGCAAGATTTGTCTTTTGTAGAGCAACCAGTGCAGATTTTAGATAAGAAAGAAAGAGTGCTTAGGAATAAGTCTGTATCTTTAGTGCGAGTCTTGTGGAGGAATCCCAAGGTTGAAGAGTCGACTTGGGAGTTGGAAAGCGAAATGCGATCCAAGTATCCTCATTTGTTTTCCTAGGCTGATTCTGAGGACAGAATCCTGTTAAGGGGGGAAGGATGTAATATCCGGGAAAATTATGTGAATATTATATGTTAAATAAATAAATATTGTGTGTTTTATAAATTTAAAGTAATTGTTGCTATGATATGAGATGTTATAACTGTTATGTATGTTTCTGTACGGGCCAGAAAATTTTTCGGTTGATTAAAATATGTTTAAATTGCAATTATAAGAACTTATCTGCAATCGGGACGCGTAATTATCAGCATCTTTATTAGGATACCTGTTTTATTTGATTTTATACGTGTTTGATTGTATTTTACGTGTTTTTGGGATTTTCGGGTAATTTAGGGATCGTTTCCGTTTTTCAAAAATCAACGAACCGGGACCCCACCGGGGCGACAAACCCCATAAAATCGATGTTTTTATTTTTTTATAAAATTATTCGTATTTCAAATAACCATTATTTTGTATTTTTGAATTATTCGCAATTTTCAGGGAATTTTGACATTAATTTTGTATTTTATTTTTTTTAAAATTATTCCCCGTAATTATTATTTTGGGGCCCTAATTATTATAATTAGAGGATAAAAACACCCTTAAATTATTCTGGGGTATTAAAATTTCTGTATATATATAAATACTAGAATTGTTTTATTTTATTTTACTTTAATTTCAGAAATTACTAAAAATAAAACAAAATTCGGAAAATAAGAAATGGGGGTTAGGGTTTGTTCTTGAACAGATTCAATCAATTGATCCATCTGCAGTAATCGTTTGTTGACGAAACTGATATCAAATCAAAGAGCATCTCATGGCCGATCTTTTGGTATAATTATCTCGATTTAAGATTGAATATTTTGCAGAATCGAATTTTGTATAATTCGTTTTAATTTTTGAATTTTCTGAATCATTGTTGATACGTTGAATGATTTTGAATATAGGTAATGAATTTAGATACCCATAGCTCTATTTTGATATATAGTATGTTTAATTTGGTGGAAGATTCAGTAAAATCGAAGTTTCCGATTGGTTCATCGGAAATTCGTTGATGTTTAACCGGAGATTCTTGTTCTGATTTGATATGACTTGTTTGTTAGAGTATTGAGATATCTGGGCAAGCTAGATGCGATTTGATACTGAAAATCTGTCGATTGGCGTTGATTTGAGTACGCCGGATTTTTCGAGTTCGCCGGCGTTCGGCTGAAACTCGGCGGAATCGAGGTTTAGAGTGTCGGTTTCTGTTTTTGTTGATTCAGTCGTGTTGTGGGTTTGATGTAGAGCATAACCCAGCTAAGAAACGGATGAAACAGGGACGATTTTGGCCGGGGAACGACTCACCGGAGTCGGTCAGCCCCGCCGGAAACTGGGTAATTTACCAGAATCCGGTGGGTGTTCAACCCGACCCGGATTTGTTCTTATCTGACCCGTTTCATTTCTGTCCTGACTCGGTTTTGATCTTTATTCCCCAAAACCTAACCATAAAATCTGTTTGTGAAATTTTCTATTTTATTTATTTTCAAAATTCATTTTCAAAATTTTAAAAATCATTTATTTTACTTTCAAAAATCATTTATTTATTATCTAAAAATTATTTTCTTAATTATTTTAAATTCCTAAAATTATTTTCTTTAATTATTTTCAAAAATACAATTTGATTTAATTATTTATAATTCATTTTAGTTAATTATTTATGAATTTAATTAATTGATTAAAAATCAATTAATCAATTAATTTTATTTATAAATAGTTAAATAAATGAAAATTATTAATAATTAATTCAAATAATTCCTAAAAATTATTTTTAGGTTTTAAAAATTATATTTTGGTATTTAAAAATCAATTAATATTATTATTAATTAATTTAAATCTATTTATTTCTTATTTTATTCATAATAATTAAACCGTTCGTCCGTTTAATACGAAACGAACGCGTACAGACTCAGAAAAATATTGCGCTTCCAATAAAAATACTTTTGAGACCTAATTTCTTTTATATTGCAATGTCATTTGATTTGTGTATCAGTTTAAGTCGGTATTTGATCGGTAAATGCTAATATTGACCTAATTTTCATTCTGAATGCACTGAGACGTATCTTTTAATGATTTGACTTATGTGTTACATAAAATATGTGAGTACGTGTTATATAAATGCCATGATTACGTGTTACGTGATATACATGCTATCTGTTATAATTTTAAAATGCCATGCTAGTTATAAACGATCTGGTAGATGTCAAGACGTATAGTTACGTCGATTGAGTTTAGTTCTGTCACTTAAGATAGTCCTTTTGTTTATAGAATCGAGTAGCAAGGAGCGCAGTCAAGTGTTAGACGGAGATAGTAGCCAGCAGTTAGAAACAGAGTTAAAGTAAGAGGTTATTGAGCATACCAGGCAAGTACCCTAACTTCACTTATTGTTCCAGTGACGTTTATTTTGAATCTTATTATGCAAATATTTATATGTTCACATACCATTCAAGTGTTATTGACTCTAAATTTATCCTTTTAATTTCCCTACTATTCTAAGTTCAGAATAGTTAAATATTTTTATATTTCGCTATAACTTACTCTATACAGTGAAGCTTTGAATTGAGACTAGCGAATAACTAATTGTTCTGGTTATTTCGCCATTGGTTGTTGAGAAAACTCCGGACCATGAGAAAGGGGGAGTTATGTGGTTAAGGATGTCATTTGATTCGACTCCTTTGACGGAAAGTGGTTTTATGGGTTGGATGGTTGCGTAAGAGGCCGTGGCGGCGGTCCAGTGTGAGCTATGTGTTATACAGGATATAACACCTTGCTAGGCCGATATGTGCCTTGGGTTCCCCTTTGTTTAGTTGGATATGCTTCGGCATACCGGTGTTGCTCCGCGGCTGATCACCGGCGGCAACACACCGTCGTTCGAGGATTCCAATCCCAAAACATAATATATTGCAAATGTTGTTTATTATCAAATTTATATCAGTTTTGATACTGTTCAGTTATTGTAGTTGGTTTTGTTCATCAGATATACTGTTGTTATTCCAAATCATAAGCTATTTACTACTTGCTGAGCATTTCTTTCGCTCATACTTGTTTCTTATCTTGATTCTTTCAGCTAGGCCAGGGCAAGCTTAAGTTCCAGGTCTGACCAGAGGTTATGTGTTTGTAAATAGTTGGTGTGTTTCCAGGTAGACAGTTTGGGATACTTAATTAGTCTAGAGGTTTGTAATAAAATTTGAATAAGTTGTAAAACTAATTAGACTATGGTTTGTAATAACACTTGATTTGTAGTAGTGCCTGTTCCATACTATAACCTGTGATCGATCCAGTGCAGGTAAAGGGGTCGTATTTATTATATTATTCCGCTGTGATTATTTTATTTTAGTTTATTGGCGAGTGACCCCCAAATCTAGACCCCGGGTTTGGAGGGCGTCACAACAACCATTTGAAAGACTTTAAACTTTTTGTGAGCAACATAAGCCAAAAAGATCCTTATGGCTTCTAATCTGGAAACTGGTGCAAATGTTTCATCATAATAAATACCCTCCTGTTGAGAGTAGCCTTTAGCAACCAGCCTTACTTTATTCCTTGTAATTATGCCATCACTGTCAGTTTTGTTTCTGAACACCCATTTTGTGCCAACAACTGATCTGTTCTTTGGTCTTGGCACTAGGGTCCAGACTTTATTTTTTTCAAATTCATTTAACTCTTCCTGCATGGCTTGGACCCAATCAACATCTTGAAGAGCTTCTTCCACTTTCTTTGGTTCAGTCTGAGATAGAAAAGAATGATAGAGACATCCATTTGATGTTGCAGTTCTAGTTCTGACACCTGCTTCAGGATCTCCAGTAATTAAGTCAGGTGTATGTGATTTGGTCCACTTCCTTACAGATTGAAGTTGACTTCTAGAACTGGATCCTCCCCCATGATCCATGCTATCTCCATTAGCATTTTCTGATGCTTATCAGAATTTGGCTCATCAGAACTAGATGAATCAGAACTTGAAGAGCCAGTGTCAGGTTCTGATGCTTTTTTAGAGTCTTGAGATGTGGTAGGATCTTCAACTTGCTCCCCGTGGACAGGTGCATTTTCCTTTGGAGTTGTTACCACGGATTCAATGACATCAGTACTTACAGGATCAGAGTTTAAGTCATCAGAATTTACGAAAACCAGAATTTAAGTCTTCATTTTCAAATCTCAGCTGATCGTGATCATTGAAATCTTCAAGTCCAGTAATCTTCTTATCATCAAAAGATACATTGATAGATTCCATGATAACCCTTGTTCTTAAATTGTAGACTCTGAAGGCTTTTTTGGAAAGTTGATATCCAACAAAAATTCCTTCATCAGCTTTTAGATCAAATTTTGACAGTTGTTCAGGATGAGTCTTAAGAACAAAACACTTACATCCAAATACATGAAAGTATTTAAGATTTGGCTTCTTTTTCTTCACCATCTCATATGGTGTTTTTCCTTGCTTGTTTATGAGTGTTGAATTCTATGTAAAACAACCAGTCTACACAACTTCAGCCCAAAAGTAGGTTGGCAACTTTGCTTTATCATGCATAGTTCGTGCAGCTTCAATGAGAGTCTAGTTCTTTCTTTCTACAACTCTATTTTGTTGTGGAGTTCCAGTGCAGAAAATTCCTATTTGATTCCATGCTCTTTGTAGAACTCTTCCATGATTGAATTCTTGAACTCAGTGCCATTATCACTTCTTATAATTTTAACAGAATCTTTGATCAACTTGTCCAGCTGTCTGACATGATCAATTAGAGTAAATGCAGTTTCATTCTTCTTGTGCAAGAAGTACACCCAAGTGTACCTTTTGAACTCATCCACTATAACCATAACATATTTCTTCTTTGAAATAGACATGACATTGACTGGACCAAGTAGATCAACATGCACTAGGTGATAAGGCTCAAGAATTGATGACTCAGTTTTGCTCTTGAAAGAAGATTTTCTTTGTTTTTCCTTTTGACATGAATCATAAAGGCCATCAGGAGCAAATAATGATTTTGGAAATTCTCTCACAAGATATTTCTTTACAAGCTCATTTATGTTGTTAAAGTTTAAATGAGAGAGTCTTTTGTGCCAATTCCAACTTTCTTCAATTGATGCTCTACTCAACAGACAAATTGCAGAACCATCAAAACTTGTTGAAAGTCTAGCTTCATAAATGTTACCATGCCTATAACCTTTCAGCACTTTACCTGTAGAATTGCTTACAACTTCACAGTGTTCTTCAAAGAAATCCACATGATAACCTCTGTCACGGATTTGACTCACACTCAGCAGATTGTGTTTAAGTCCTGAGACAAGAGCTACTGTTTCAATGATGACATTCCCAAGATTAATATTGCTATTTCCCAGAGTTTTTCCCATGTTGCCATCTCCATAAGAGGGCCTGCTTTCTCCACAAAGTCTGAGAGCAGGGCTTTATTTCCAGTCATATATCCTAAACATCCACTATCCAGTACTAGGATGTTTTTCCCGTTGCCCTGCAATCACAAAGACCATTAATGGTTAGTTTTAAGGACCCAGACTTGCTTGGATCCTTTGGCCTTTTTAAGTTTGTTAGCATTTGCAGTGGATTTAATATCAGAGTTTATGCTAACATGTTGTTTATCAGAACTTATATCAGACTTTGCATCAGACTTTACACTAGAAGGAATTAAAGCAACTTTCTTCAAAGAAGGTTTTATTTGATAATAATCATAGTATAAACTATGATATTCCTTACAAGTATAAATGGAATGCCATAAACTTCCACAATGAAAACAAGGATTTTGTGGCTTAAACCTAACAGACCGACTCTTAACTCCAGACTTAGGAGGTAAAGAGTTTATATTCTTATTCTTCCTGCAAAAAGAAGCAAGATGGTTAGAGTTTCCACAGTTATAACATTTATTTCTAGGAGCATTAGGAACAGGCATATAATTATTGCTTTTATTCACACCTTCCTTTCCATTCCTATTTTTCCTAGCTGCTTTAACCTTGTTGACATTCCTTATTTCTTTCAGCTTATGCTTAAGCTGCTTCTTTGTCATTAAGCCTATGTTGACTTCGGCTGGTTTATCCTGTTCTAATTTGTCAGAAGTTGACTTCTCCTTAACTTCTGTCACAGACTCTTTCATCTTTCCAGAATCAGACTTTACAGTTTTAGCTACAAACTTAACAGCATTTACCTTTAGTTTAACAGTTTGTTTAACAACAATTGGCTCAATTTGTTCAGTTCCCTTTTCACTTTTATCATCTCCATAACCTAAGCCCTCTTTCCAGTTTCCACTACTTAATAAATTATGAGTTGTTCTTCCAGAGTTAGTCCTAGTCCTGATAATCTCTTTTTCTTCAATTTTAGCAATTCATCTCTAACATAAAAAACATCATCTCTCTCTTTCCGAGTTTGATGGAACATAACTAACTCTTTTTCTAAATAATCATTCCTTTTCTTGTAAGCAAGATTTTCAGAAGTTAATCTTTCACATGTTAAAGTTTGCTCTTTGTAGTTAATAAATATGGTTTTAAGATATAATCTCAACTCAGTAATATCATCAGTATGAAAGGCATAAGTTGTTTGAGGTACCTTTAATTCAGCAGTTTCAGGGTTGCCATCGGCATTTGCCATTAAAGCGTGATTCACCTCATCTTCAGAATCTGAAGAGTCTGTCCAAGTTTTCTTCTTTGTGACAAGTGCCTTGCCTTTGTCACTCTTTCCTTTCTTGCAGTCAGGAGATATGTGACCTCTTTCACCATAATTGTAGCATTTGACATTTGAGTTGTCTCCTCTGTCAGACTTTGCACTTTTGCCTTCATACTTACTGAACCCTTTCTTATCAGTACTTCCACCTTTCTTGAAAAACTTCTTTCCCCTTCTGAATTTTCTGTAGGCTATATTTGTGATACCCTTCACCATAAGAGCACACAATTTCATCATCTCTTCATCAGCATCTATTTCAGGTGAACTTTCAGTTTCTAAATCATCATCATCAGAACTTGATGATTCTGAATCAGACTTTGTGATGAGAGCTTTTCATTTTCCTTTCTTTGAGAGAACCACTTTGGGGAATTCCTCATCAGCCTTAAGAGCAACTGTCCTTGACTTTCTCCCATATCTCTTGCTTCTTTGATCCATCTCAAGTTCATAAGTCTTGAGCATACCATAAATTTCATCAAGAGTAGTTTCATCAAGAGCATAGTTGTCTCTTATAGTAGTAGCCTTCAAATCCCAACTTTTAGGAAGAGCTAAAAGGAATTTTAGATTTGAATCTTCAAGATCATATTCCTTGTCCACTAGTGACAGATCATTCAAGAGTTTGACAAACCTGTCATATAAATCAGTTAATGACTCATCAGCTTTTGAGTCAAAGTGCTCATACTCTTGAGTGAGTATAGTCCTCCGGTTCTTCTTGATTGCATCAGTTCCCTGGCATCTTGTCTCCAAAGCATCCCACATCTCCTTTGCAGTCTTGCAATGAATTACCCTGTTTGAAATGACATTATCAATGGCACTATGCAGCAAATGCCTTACCCTTGCATCCTTGGCAATGGATGAGATATCTTCAGCTGTATATTCACTTTTCTCCTTTGGAATGGTCTTTGCTGGCTGATATGTAACTACAACAGAGAGCTTGGTTGGCTTATGCGGTCCTTCATTAATTCTGTCAAGGTATTCTGGATCTGTAGCTTCCAGAAACACAGCCATCTTTACTTTCCATAAGAGTGTTTTTAGTTTCTTCAGTTTTGGTGGGTTTGGTTGGATTTTCTGCTTCTTCAGACATGATTGTTTGGATCTTTACTGTATATGTGTTAACAGATTAGCTCTGATACCAATTGTTAGGTCACACAACACTGTAGAAGGGGGTTGAATACAATGCAGAATACGTGTGGCGCCCTCCAAATCCGGGTCAGAAGTTTAGGGTCCACACACATACACCTTATTTATAACCTGCTTATAACAATAATAAAGATAATAATAATATGCAGTGACTCTACTTATTAACTACCACGGATCGCAACAGGTTAAAGTATGCACACAAGCCAACCACACTTACTTGTATTACAAACCGTTCAAATCCCAACTATCCAACTCAGAACTGAGTATTAAACATTATTACAAACTTTTTACAAACTTAAATTATTCCAAAATAAGCCTACTAGCTCAACTCGATCAACCTGAACCCCTAGCTCTCGCGCTGGACTGGGGATCCTCGGTACCAATCGGTTCCTTCTTAACTGGAAAAGAACATAAACAACATCGCACAAATGAGCTAACTAGCTCAGCAAGTCACAATGACAAAACCGAGAATAATGATCATCAGGGAAATATGAATATGATATCAAGTGAACAATGGATTATGATTTAGAATTGGATATTATATGTTCATTTTAAAAACTAAGGTTAGGCTGCTGATCAGTCACGCACTAACCCCGAGCAAAGCACACAACACTGCTCTAACTACTGGATCCAAGGCACACATTGGCCTAACTTGACCTTTATATGGTCTGACCACGAATCTGGTCCACAATTTTATAAAAACAATCCAGTTCTACCATAATAACAGAATAAGCAGTAATAAACAATAAACATGATCATTAACAATATTCGACGTTCAATAAATGAAAATGGTTTCAATCTGTATAAATATCAATATGGCATTTCCAAAGCTTGGTTGTTAGGTAATGAAAGAATTGGATAACAAAAGAATCAACATTTCAGGGTTCCAAGGATTTGGTCTTTCAAAGCATAAGATACAATGGTTTGAATGTGAAAGCAATTTGGTTCAGTGTTTAATATTTAGCTTGTATGTATTTGTGGAGTAATATCGTATATTTGAGGTTTGTATTTGGGTACACAACAATCAATAGTCTGGAAAGAATCAGGTTTACGGCTCAAGATCAATAACTGGAATCAAGGTTTAGGGTTCAGTGCTTCAAAGCACTTGCAATATAAAACAGGAATATCATCACTACAATATCTCGAGAAAGTTCAGAACACTTGCCTGGTACTAGCTTACTACACTGCACTTGCTCTCAATCACCACTGTCTTACTCCTTGACTCTCTGTTTCCCTTTCCTACGCCTTGCCTCTTCTTCTCACATATCATAAGCATCTATCAATATTTAACTCATACGATTCTATTCGACACATACTTCTATCTACCCTTCGTTTCACCCAAATCCGATTAACGGATTGAAAGTTATGCAATAAACAAGTAAACATCGAATATATAGACCGACAGTTAACCAACAAGTCACATATAACACATAACATGTCATATAATCAATGATATATCATTTATAAAGAAGTCTCGTGTCATAAATAGGCTTTCGGATATTCAAAATGATTTTTAAAATATTTTTCGGAATTAAACAGATCGTTGAATCAATTTCGAAGTAATAAATAGGGTTCGGTTGGCCAATTCTGGCTTCAAAACAATTTCATAATAATTATTGAGCCTTGAAAACAATTTAAAATAATATTTTAAAGCTCGAAACTATTTTTCGGAATTTTTAAATCATTTTTAAATAATTAAATCTAATTAAAATCAATTAATAATTAATTAAATCAATTAATCAATCAATTTTCGAATTAATTGACCAATTAATTAATTAAAAATTAACTGAAATTAATTAACTAATTAATTCAGATTTATATTTGAATTAAAAATAATTTTCGGAATTAAGATAATAATTTTTGGAATTTTCAGAAATTAAAATCGAATTTTTATAATTAAAATAAATAGGAAATATGATTTTTAAATATTTTTAAAACAGGAATCCAAAATTTGCAAGTTCTGGAAACCTCAGGGACCTAACTGTTTCTTCCCCAAAAGATAAGGTACCAAACTGCAATTTTACAACCCCCGTTGCCGGAAAATACAGGGGTGGCCGGAGAACACGATTTCGGCACCCTCACCTCACCACAAGCTTCAGATCACATCTACAGACAACCAGGAACTTATTCATGCAATCAAATCATTCAAATAACCTCAGACTTGGCCAGAAATTGGCCAAGAACATCGCCGGTTTCCGGCGAACTTCGGAAATTTTCAAAACACAACTTCCTTCGATTCAGACATCCTCTGTTAAACGAGCTATATACCAATCGATTGCAAATTTCATAAGGAACATAATCCACTATAATCAACAGCTAATAACCCCTAAATCAAAAGGCCCCAAATTCCAATTGAAAACATTCATACGAGTTATAAACCCTAATTTTAAAATTCGAGAATTAAACCCACTTTTGAGAATGTTATTGAACTCCAAATCAGACGTATGACATATGAAAATCATCAGGAAAACAAGCTCTACAACATGCAAGCATCAAATCATACGAACAATCATCCGAACAAAAATTCATATTTTTAATAAAATTAATTCAAAAATAAATAATTTTTCAAAAAATAAACTTTGATTTCTGCAGTGATTTGGAACACAGAATCTGATAGAACACCTCAAGACCTTTGGATTGAGTACTCGAGCTTTCCAAAAGGACTCCGGTAACACCTCCGATTGTTGGTTTGATTCTCAGAAAGGTTTATGAATATATGAATTTTCTCTAGAAATTTATATAATTACTGACTGCAAATAATTTTTGATACGAAATAAAATACGGTAAAGGCTATTTATAATTACGGAAAATTAGTATCCCGTTGGATCATTCCGAATATAAAACGGTACGTTTATTTGTAAAACTGATCCAAACGGTATCGGTTTTCGGGACAGTTATCCAAACCAGTACAATTTGTACTGCGGTCTTGGTCTCAGCGCCTAGTTACACGTACTACGAGGTGATAATTGGGATAGTTTAATAAAAAGCTCCCGTTTATCGGAAATACAAGTTTTATTGATTTACCGAAATGAATATTGTATCGAAAATGTTACGTCGGGACCCGCGCAGGACAAACCGTACGCCGGATCGAAAAGTCGAAACTTGGAATATGCTCGGAATATTACAATTAGGTTAGAAAGGAGTTCTCGGAAGAGTTTCGGGTTCCAAAAATGTAACAACGGATGACGTCGGTTGGTTCCCGTTTTTATAAAATAGATTTTAAATACTTGGAAAAAGATTTTATGAATTTCATATGATCCTTATAAATCCATAAATCAACATAAAAATAATTAGGAAGATATGATAATTATCTATATTTTATTTTGGACATATAAAATGTCACGCCCCCAACTTAAACAGCAAATTAAATATAGCTATTACAAAATTTTAAAAGAGATAACACAACCAAAACCAAGATCTTACAGTTTAGGGTTTGGAACAGCCCAACACTACCATCTATTACAACTGATTATAATACCGAGTCCTCACACAAACTACTATCACTTATTCTACCTGAGCTCGAACATAAGCATCAGCATCACAGGTCTTACGGGCAGTCTGCTTGAATCTAACCATAGCTGCTAGCTGTAATATCAGGGTAAAGCAAGGAGTGAGCCAAATGCTCAACAAGTGCTAACAGTACGATACAAAACATAAATCGAGATATACATTAGAGAATGACAGTGGAAAGACATAACCACTGATAATGAGGGATAAAACTTTGGGTGATGACATCATTTTGTTTGTATCAAAACAATTTCAAAATCATACCGTTTAATCAAAATCATTTTATGACGCTACGGATTGTAGCCGGTGATCAGCCGCAAAGTAATCCCGAACCTCGCTGGGTTCTAAAACATTAATGGGAATCCCTAGGCAACTTTTAAGCCTAATATAAGTGTGGAAAGGACTCGCGTCTCAGTCCAGATCCACTATTCAAAGAAAACATTTATCCCCCTTTGGGACTGAAAAACCCACATTTTATTTATTTCAAAAACTGATGCCGAATTATGACAAAATCTCTTTTTACAATAAATAACTTTATCAAAGGATTATAGATCAACTGGAAACACGGGGAAATGGTGCTAACTCTCAGAGCCATGAATCACAAAACTAAACTCTGTTAGGGTAACTGAATGGTTTTCATGTATCAAAGTTTGGACAAGGGAATTTATTGAGGCTATTGGATATCATGAAAGGAAGTGCCAAATTGGGCTTAAAGCAATGGTTTCTCATCAAGGTTCAAGTGCTGGATCATCAAGAATGTAAGCTTCATGAATACTAAGGGTGTTAAGGTATGAAGAAATGATTTTTAGCTCAGGATATAACAGAATTGACAAGCTTTATGATAAGAAAGAGGGGTATCATCAATTAGGGACAACTTTGATAAATATCTGGCTTTCAGGTATCAAGGTAAGGTTCTATATGGGTTCAAGTATCAGAATGAGATATCATTACTTAGGAATCATTAGCATGGTAATCAAGAGGATCAATCGAGTGCTATAACAACTCTTTATTTCATCATGGCATTCGAATTACTTTAATATACTATCATGATAAGACTTTTGAACTACTTGCAATACGTACTCGAGGGTTCATGGCATTTCTATATGATTCAAAGATAAACGTAAGATACGCTTGATTTAATATATCAAATGACAAGGATGGTTGTAGCAATGTATGAACCATTAGCAGTAAATACGAAGGTCAAGTTGAATCACTTGCCTTGAGAAAGGCTGGTCTGGTCTGACTGGTAGGAGCAACTGGAACTTCACTCGACCTTTATGGCAAGTTTTCCCTCGTCTCGAGATCCTACATAAATAATAATCCTCATTATAATATATTCTCACTAACTTAACCTATTTACAACCCGAAATTAAACACGGATGGCACTTAGGCCTATATGCACCTAATTTTATATTCACTTTTAAATTACAAAAGTACACACATAGCCATGTAATCACATATCATATATTAATACCAATAACACCATATATACCATAATACTATACTAGGCTTGGATGATCTCGACTCACAATTTAAGTCACTTGATCGCTAAACTAGACAAGGTCTTCTAATTTTGGCTTCCTAACTTGACGTGCCTTTCCTAAAATATCCAAAACCTATTGACCCTCACTTGTGCCTTTTTCTCTACTGACCTTATACTATCTTACAACTATGGTGGTCAACCTAATACTCACTTCTAAGTGTTCTAAAACTATGCGATAAGTGAAAGTGCTCACTGGTGCAAATTTCAGAATGACAACTATGGTTTCTTGAGTGCATTAGACACTCTTAAACTATAAGTTTTCCTTCAAAACTTTTACACAAGACTCTCCTGACCTAAGGGCATCTCAAAAACTTGATGTGGCTCAAGGGCCTGGCTTGGGCCTTCTTGGGCCTA
>NW_027421576.1:0-30140 GCF_009905375.1 Apium graveolens
AGCTGAAATGAACGGACTCGGTTTTCCGAGTAATCCTCGTAGGGGGTAGTACACGAGGTCTGGAGCAAAAATTGAGGTGGCCCATTTTTTGATTTCTTTTCATAATTTGTCCCTATGGATTTATAAATTGCATTCGCGTCAATTCAAGGTCGTCCGACAGTGAATCGGACCTGAAACGAATTGAACTCGGTTTCCGAGTAATCCTCGTAGGGGGTAGTACACGAGGTCTGAAGCAAAAATTGAGGGGGCCCGTTTTTTTTTGATTTCATTTATAATTGTCCCTATGGATTATGAAACTGCATTCGCGTCTAATCGGGGTCGTCCGGCAGTGAATCGGAGCTGAAACGAATGGAACCCGGTTTCCGAATAATCCTGTTAGGGGGTAGTACACGAGGTCTGGAGCAAAAATTGAGGCGGCCCATTTTTTTCAATTTCTTTTCATAATTTGTCCCTATGGATTTATGAAATTGCATTCGCGTCAATTCGTGGTCGTCCGGCAGTGAATTGGAGCTGAAATGAATGGAACTCGGTTTCCGAGTAATCCTCGTAGGGGGGTAGTACACGAGGTCTCGAGAAAAAATTGAGGAGGCCCGTTTTTTCTATTTCTTTTCATAATTTGTCCCTATGGATTTATGAAATTGCATTCGCGTCCATTCGGGGTCGTCCGACAGTGAATCGGATCTGAAACGAATGGAACCCGATTTCCGAATAATCCTCGTAGGGGGTAGTACACGAGGTCTAGAGCAAAAATTGAGGCGGCCCCATTTTTTCTATTTCTTTTCATAATTTGTCCCTATGGTTTTATGAAATTGCATTTGTGTCCATTCGGCGTCGTCCGGGAGTGAATCGGAATTGAACGAATGGAACTCGGTTTCCGAATAATCCTCGTAGGGGGTTGTACACGAGGTCTGGAGCAAAAATTGAGGTGGCCCATTTTTTCGATTTCTTTCATAATTTGTCCCTATGGATTTATGAAATTGCGTTCGCGTCCATTCGGGGTCGTCCGGGAGTGAATCGGAGCTGAAACGAATGGAAACCGGTTTCCGAATAATCCTCGTAGGGGGTAGTACACGAGGTCTGGAGCAAAAATTGAGGCAGCCCATTTTTTCGATTTCTTATCATAATTTGTCCCTATGGATTTATGAAATTGCATTCGCGTCAATTCGGGGTCGTCCGGCAGTGAATCGGAGCTGAAACGAATGGAACTCGGTTTCCGAGTAATCCTCGTAGGGGGTAGTACACGAGGTCTAGAGAAAAAATTGAGGCAGCCCATTTTTTTGATTTCCTTTTCATAATTTGTCCCTATGGATTTATGAAATTGCATTCGCGTCCATTCGGGGTCGTCCGGGAGTGAATCGGAGCTGAAACAAATGGAACTCAGTTTCCGAATAATCCTCGTAGGGGGTTGTATACGAGGTCTGGAGCGAAAATTGAGGCAGCCCATTTTTTCGATTTCTTTTCATAATTTGTCCCTATGGATTTATGAAATTGCATTCGCGTCCATTCGGGGTCGTCCGGGAGTGAATCGGAGCTGAAACGAATGGAAACCGGTTTCCGAATAATCCTCGTAGGGGGTAGTACACGAGGTCTGGAGCAAAAATTGAGGCGGCCCATTTTTTCGATTTCTTATCATAATTTGTCCCTATGGATTTATGAAATTGCATTCGCGTCAATTCGGGGTCGTCCGGCAGTGAATCGGAGCTGAAACGAATGGAACTCGATTTCCGAGTAATCCTCGTAGGGGGTAGTACATAAGGTCTGGAGCAAAAATTGAGGCGGCCCATTTTTTGATTTCTTTTCATAATTTGTCCCTATGGATTTATGAAATTGCATTCGGGTCAATTCGGGGTCGTCCGGCAGTGAATCGGAGCTGAAACGAATGGAACTCAGTTTCCGAGTAATCCTCGTAGGGGGTAGTACACGAGGTCTGGAGCAAAAATTGAGGTGGCTCATTTTTTTGATTTCTTTTCATAATTTGTCCCTATGGATTTATGAAATTGTATTCGCATCCATTCGGGGTCGTCCGGCAGTGAATCGGAGCTGAAACGAATGGAACACGGTTTTCGAATAATCCTCGTAGGGGGTAGTACACGAGGTCTGGAGCAAAAATTGAGGAGGCCCGTTTTTTCTATTTCTTTTCATAATTTGTCCCTATGGATTTATGAAATTGCATTCGCGTCCATTCGGGGTCGTCCGAGAGTGAATCGGAGCTGAAACGAATGAAAAACAGTTTCCGAATAATCCTCGAGGGGGTAGTACACGAGGTCTGGAGCAAAAATTGAGGCGGCCCATTTTTTCGATTTTTTATCATAATTTGTCCTTATGGATTTATGAAATTGCATTCGCGTCAATTCGGGGTCGTCCGGCAGTGATTCAGAGCTGAAATGAACGGAACTCGGTTTCCGAGTAATCCTCGTAGGGGGTAGTACACGAGGTCTGGAGCAAAAATTGAGGTGGCCCATTTTTTTGATTTCTTTTCATAATTTGTCCCTATGGATTTATAAAATTGCATTCGCGTCAATTCATGGTCGTCCGACAGTGAATCGGACCTGAAACGAATTGAACTCGGTTTCCGAGTAATCCTCGTAGGGGGTAGTACACGAGGTCTGAAGCAAAAATTGAGGGGGCCCGTTTTTTTGATTTCATTTCATAATTTGTCCCTATGGATTTATGAAACTGCATTCGCGTCTAATCGGGGTCGTCCGGCAGTGAATCGGAGCTGAAACGAATGGAACCCGGTTTCCGAATAATCCTGTTAGGGGGTAGTACACGAGGTCTGGAGCAAAAATTGAGGCGGCCCATTTTTTCAATTTCTTTTCATAATTTGTCCCTATGGATTTATGAAATTGCATTCGCGTCAATTCGTGGTCGTCCGGTAGTGAATTGGAGCTGAAATGAATGGAACTCGGTTTCCGAGTAATCCTCGTAGGGGGTAGTACACGAGGTCTGGAGAAAAAATTGAGGAGGCCCGTTTTTTCTATTTCTTTTCATAATTTGTCCCTATGGATTTATGAAATTGCATTCGCGTCCATTCGGGGTCGTCCGACAGTGAATCGGATCTGAAACGAATGGAACCCGGTTTCCGAATAATCCTCGTAGGGGGTAGTACACGAGGTCTAGAGCAAAAATTGAGGCGGCCCATTTTTTCTATTTCTTTTCATAATTTGTCCCTATGGTTTTATGAAATTGCATTTGTGTCCATTCGGCGTCGTCCGGGAGTGAATCGGAACTGAAACGAATGGAACTCGGTTTCCGAATAATCCTCGTAGGGGGTTGTACACGAGGTCTGGAGCAAAAATTGAGGTGGCCCATTTTTTCGATTTCTTTTCATAATTTGTCCCTATGGATTTATGAAATTGCGTTCGCGTCCATTCGGGGTCGTCCGGGAGTGAATCGGAGCTGAAACGAATGGAACCCGGTTTCCGAATAATCCTCATAGGGGGTAGTACACGAGGTCTGGAGCAAAAATTGAGGCGGCCCGTTTTTTTGATTTCTTTTCATAATTTGTCCCTATGGATTTATGAAATTGCATTCGCATCCATTCGGGGTCGTCCGGCAGTGAATCGGAGCTGAAACGAATGGAACTCGGTTTCTGAGTAATCCTCGTAGGGGGTAGTACACGAGGTCTGGAGCAAAAATTGAGGCGGCCTGTTTTTTCTATTTCTTTTCATAATTGGTCCCTATGGATTTATGAAATTGCATTCCCGTCCATTCGGGGTCGACCGACAGTGAATCGGAGCTGAAACGAATGGAACCCGGTTTCCGAATAATCCTCGTAGGGGGTAGTACACGAGGTCTAGAGCAAAAATTGAGGCGGCCCGTTTTTTCTATTTCTTTTCATAATTTGTCCCTATGGTTTTATGAAATTGCATTCGTGTCCATTCGGGGTCGTCCGGGAGTGAATCGGAACTGAAACGAATGGAACTTGGTTTCCGAATAATCCTCGTAGGGGGTTGTATACGAGGTCTGGAGCGAAAATTGAGGCGAGCCCATTTTTTGATTACTTTTCATAATTTGTCCCTATGGATTTATGAAATTGCATTCGCGTCAATTCGGGGGCGTCCGACAGTGAATCGGAGCTGAAACGAATGGAACTCGGTTTCCGAGTAATCCTCGTAGGGGGTAGTACACGAGGTCTAGAGCAAAAATTGAGGCGGCCCGTTTGTTATGGATTAAAACTAATATATATAATTGTTGTATTTAATACTAAGGAACGTGAGCTTCGAGGCTCGATTTGACTGCTCTTGTGTTTCGTGACTCAATCTGCCTTAACAAGATGCCTACGTACCTTGCTGATTGCCAAGGATCAAGTCAAAAAACGTAGTTCTGATTGGTGGGGGTGAGACCCCTTATATAGATGTTGGTGGTCCTTGAATTGGACTTGGTATAGGAGACTTGGTGGACAAGCCTCTGAATTAGGATAGACTTAGGAGTCCTAGGAAGTAGGAAGCTGATTCCTTATCCTTTTAGGTCCCCTTGAGGCTAATCTCTAAGGATTTATATCCTTATCGGGACTCTTTTCAACATATGATTTCTCCCTTATTAATTAATTACGAAATTAATTAATAATCAGGGCTTTTGGGCCTTTTTTATTCCACCAGGCCTGATCTGGTCCATCAGGCTTAACCTTTCTGGTCTGAATATTATACATCTTATTATTGGGCCTAGCAGCCCACAGCTTGTACAATTAATGCAGTATTTAATTATACAATCATAATTTATTTATCCCTATCATTTGCCCCCCAACTTTTGGGAAACATTGAATAGGTTTCGCAGAAGTTAAGTCTATTTGTTCCCTTACAGGGTTTCGTTTTTCCGTAAAGTGTGGAGCGACCTACACGTTTACAACGAATTTTTCCTTTTATTTAGGAATTATTTTGATTTCCAGGAATTTTTCCCTTATTTCCGGGATTTTTCCCTAATTTCTGGAATTTTCCCTAATTTTTCTGGGATTTTTCCTTATTTTTCTGGGATTTATCCTTAATTTCTGGATTTTTCCCTTAATTTCTGGGATTTATCCTTAATTTCTGGATTTATTCCTTAATTTCTGGGATTTATCCTTAATTTCTGGATTTTTCCCTTAATTTCTGGATTTTTCCCTTAATTTCTGGGATTTATCCTTAATTTCCTGGGATTTATCCTTAATTTCTGGATTTTTTCACTAATTTCTGGGATTTTTCCCTAATTTTCTGGGATTTATCCTTAATTTCTGGATTTTTTTCCCTAATTTCTGGGATTTTTCCCTAATTTTCTGGGATTTATCCTTAATTTCTGGATTTTTTTCCCTAATTTCTGGGATTTATCCTAATTTTCTGGATTTTTCCCTTAATTTCTGGGATTTATCCTAATTTTTCTGGATTTTTCCCTTAATTTCTGGATTTTTCCCTTAATTTCTGGGATTTATCCTTAATTTCCTGGGATTTATCCTTAATTTCTGGATTTTTTCCCTAATTTCTGGGATTTTTCCATAATTTTCTGGGATTTATCCTTAATTTCTGGATTTTTTCCCTAATTTCTGGGATTTTTCCCTAATTTTCTGGGATTTATCCTTAATTTCTGGATTTTTTCCCTAATTTCTGGGATTTATCCTAATTTTCTGGATTTTTCCCTTAATTTCTGGGATTTATCCTAATTTTTCTGGATTTTTCCCTTAATTTCTGGGATTTATCCTAATTTTCTGGGATTTATCCTTAATTTCTGTAATTTTCCAGGAATTTTTCCCTTCTTTTTTTTTTTTCCTTTTTTTTCTCCTTTTTTTTTATATGCAGATTTCGACCAGGAATCCATTCGGCCAGGATCCTGGTCGAATTAACCTTCTTTCAGCCCTGGTCGAAGGATTTTCGAGCAGGAATATTCGAGCAGAGGTCCTGGTCGAATTTCGGCCAGGATTTCCCCCCCCCCTTTTTTTTTTTTTTTTTTTTTATACAATTTTCGACCAGAAATTTTTCGACCAGGATTTTTGTCCCTTTCGGTCAGGAGTCCTGCTTTTTGACCGAATTAGCCATCATTTGATGCCTTGGTCGAAGCAATTTCGGGCAGGATCCATTCGACCAGGATCTTGCCTTGCTTTCTGGTCGACAATCTTCTCAGGGAAAAGAGGATCAGGATTTTCGGTCAGGAGTATTTCGAGCAGAAGTCCTGGTCGAATTTCGGCCAGGATTTTTCCTTTTTTTTTTTTTTTTTTTTTTTTTTTTGTCGACTAGGAAGTTTTCGACCAGGATATTCGTCCCTTTCGGTCAGGATCTTCATTTTTGACCGAATTAGCCATCTTTTGTTGCCCAGGTCGACAGAATTTTGACCTCAATGATTTCGACCAGGAATCTTTCATGTTTCTTGGTCGAATGGGTCTCATTTCTAGTCGAATTAAGCCTCTTTTTCAACCCTGATCGACTTGATTTCGAGCTCAAGCCATTCGACCTGGACTTCTTTGTGTTTTCTGGTCGAATAGGTCAAGATCATTTGCATAAATTTTTGTACATACTTGGATTTAGGCCCCTAATGCTGGGCTAAAACTTGGGTTTTTTTTTTTTTAAAATATAGTGGGCCTTATCCTGGGCCTCCCACTTTTAATTATATAGGCCCTTTTCTGGGCTCGCTTCTTATTGACCATCTTTTCCACAGGCCTTTTAATTGGGCTCCCAACTCTGGGCTTTCAATTTGGGCCAAAAATTTAGCTAGGCTTCTTTTTACCCTTTTCTCCTAAAAATCAAGTGGGATTCATACAAGGCTTTTCAAACACTTGGGTTGTCAACTGGGCATGATTATTTCCTCAGGAACATTTTGGTCTTGATAAATATTTTTGACCGAATTAACCCCCTTTTCTAGCCTTGGTCGAAGCCTTTTCGATCTCAACTAATTCGACGATGAATACAACATGAAACCTGATCGAATTGGGTCTGGGATTTGGGATATATTACTTTCTATGACTCCATATATTTGATTTGGGCCCTAAGTCTGGGCTGGATTTTTTCCAATCTCAAATTTGAGCCTAAGATTTGGGCCTGAATTCTTTTATGGGTACCTTATTTTTGACCCTGGGCCTTTTCCAAACCAGGCCTTTACCTTGGGCCTTCCCCTTTTTTGACTGGCTTTTTGTATTAGGCCCCTTACTTTTAACTGGGCTTCTTTGGTCCACCCTAAATTGGTCTTTAATTTGGGGCCATTTAATTTTCTGCTAATTGGGCCCTTTTCTGGGCTTACCTCTTATTGGGTTGATCTTTGCCCTAAACCTGGGCTAGATTTATGAAACCTTGTATTGGGTTTCAACTTGGGCCCTTCTGGGCTTTGATCTTTAATTGGGCACTTAGTATTGACCCTGTGCTTGATTTATTGATCCCTATACTGGGTTTTTTTCTAACTCAAGTAGGATTAGGCCTTATTTTTGGGCCTTCATTTATCCAAATCCTTTTTGGATTTGGGACTTATTTCTGGTTTTTGAAGATAATACTCATATATATTTTCTTCCAGTTTTTGGACCCCGGGTGCTGGGCTTTGAATATTTGGGGCCCTTATCTGGGCTTGACATACTTCCAGGCCCAACAAGTTTTAACCTTTTTTTTTTGAATTGGGCCTTTTTATAGGGCTTTCATATCATGCATCTAATTTAATTGCCATGCCATAGAGATTCAAACATATTTCGAAAAATTCTCTGAGCTTCAAAAATTGTTTGGGATTCATCCCTTACACAAGTCTTAATAAACTTCATAATAAGACATATAAATCCTAAGCAAAGCTTCAAGGTGCTTTTCAACCTACTCTCCATCATGACAAGTGAGAATCGTATCCAACTGCCCTACACATAGTAAACCTTCAGGTTTTGTGCATGCCAAGTTCTCGGGACTTCAAAACCATCCATAGTCTCCAGCTTGTAGGTTCCTCTACCCTGAACACTCTTGACTCTGTACGGCCCTTCCCAATTCGGGGCAAGCTTCCCTTTTTGTCCTACACCAGATGCTTCTATCTTCCTCAAGATTAGATCGCCTTGTTTAAAAAACCTTTCTTTAACCCTTAGGTTGTAGTAGAATGAAGCTTTTTTCTGATATTCTACTATCTTTGCATGTGTTTTATCTCGCACTTCATCAATTAAATCCAGGGCTAATCTCTGCCCTTCCTCATTTTCTTTCTCATCGAAAGCCTGAATCCTTGGAGAGGAATGTGATATCTCCACGGGAACTACTGCTTCCGCCCCATATGCCAACATGAAAGGAGTTGCGTCTGTCGTGACTCTACAAGTAGTCCTGTAGGCCCATAATATTGGAAGTATCTCATCTACCCAATTATTTCTTGACTTCTCGATCCTCTTCTTTAGTCCATCCAGGATTATCCGATTTGCTACCTCCGCTTGCCCATTGGCTTGCGGGTGAGCCACAGAGGTGAACCGTAACTCAATTTCATTTTCTTCGCAATACTTCTTGAATTCCTCGTTGTTGAATTGTGTTCCATTATCAGTGACGAGGATACGGGGAATTCCATATCGGCACATAATGTTTTCCCACAGGAATTGTGCAACCTGCTTAGTTGTGATTTTGGCCAAAGGTTTGGCTTCGATCCACTTGGTGAAATAATCAATGGCTATAATCAGAAACTTCCTTTGTGCTGTGGCCATAGGAAAAGGCCCTAGAATATCCATCCCCCACATAGCAAAGGGAATAGGTGAGTTGATAGAGGCCAGCATCTCGGGGGGTTGTCTGGCGACTGGTGCATGCTTCTGACAACGATCACACTTCTTTACATATTCTTTGGCATCAGCCATCATTTCTGGCCAATAGAAGCCTAAACGAGTTATCTTATGAGCCAAGGCCCTGCCCCCCAAGTGTTGCCCACAAATACCTCCATGCACTTCCTCAAGAGCTAAGCGTGCCTCATCGGGCCTGAGACACCTCAAGTAAGGAACCACGAAAGATCTTTTATATAGAATCCCATCTATCAAAGAGTACCTTAGTGCTCGAACAGTTAACTTCCGTGCCTCAATTGTATCGCTTGGCAACCAACCGGTCTGAATGTGAGCCTTGATGGGATCAATCCATGACGTCCCCAAGCCTACGGGAGCCACAAGCTTAATATCTATGCTTCGTGTCTTCAAAACACGGAAGTACACACTTCCTGAACTTTCTTCAATCTCAGATGAAGCAAACTTTGATAGCGCATCTGCTTTAGCATTTTCTTCCCTTGGAATGTGTTCAACATGGCATTCATTAAATTGGGTCATCACAGCCCTTACTAGGTGAACATACTTTGCCATCGTATCATCCCTTGCTTCAAATTCTCCCTTTACCTGGGATATGATCAACTTCGAGTCTCCACGGACCTTTAAGTTTTTGACTCTAAGTGTCCCAGCTAGACCAAGGCCAGCAATCAGGGCTTCATACTCTGCCTCATTGTTTGTGGTTGGGAAGTCTAGCTTCATGGCATACTCAATTAAGAATCCATCAGGGCTTTGCAAAACCAACCCTGCTCCACTGGAATTTGTTTTTGATGCTCCATCAAAATAGAGAACCCAATATTCTTTCTCCTTGTCCCCATTGTCGACTCCCTTGTCTTGAGGTGTGGTATCTTCCTGCCCCCCGACTTCTTGGTTGGGTATGGTACATTCCACCACGAAGTCAGCTAGTGCTTGGGCTTTTATGGCCATACGTGGCTTATACTTGAGATCGAACTCTCCCAACTCTATTGCCCACTTAATCAGTCTCCCACTTGCCTTGGGACTGTGAATGATATTTCTCAGTGGCTGATTTGTTAGCACTTCAATTTGGTGAGCTTGAAAATAAGGACGCAGCTTTCTTGAAGCCATTACCAAGGCTAAAGCGAATTTCTCAATGGCTGAATAATTCAACTCAGCACCATGCAAAATTTTGCTGACATAGTATACGGGTTTCTGGACTTTCAGTTCCTCCTTAACCAACACCGCGCTCAAGGCGCTTTCTGAAACAGCCAAGTACAAGAATAAAACTTCACCCAGAACTGGCTTGGCTAACAACGGGGCCTGGCCCATATACTTCTTTAACTCTTCAAATGCCTTCTGATTCTCCTCAGTCCATACAAAATCTTTAATGTTCTTTAATGACTTGAAGAATGACAAGCACTTGTCTCCTGACTTGGAGATGAATCGTCCTAGCGCAGCAACCCTTCCTGTGAGTTTCTGAACATCCTTGACAGTTTTTGGGGGTTCCATGTCCAGGATTGCCTTTATTTTATCGGGGTTAGCCTCAATTCCCCTCTTTGAGACCATCAATCCCAAGAATTTTCCAGATCCTACTCCGAAAGCACACTTCGTGGGATTCAACATCATCTTGTGGTACCTCAGGACCTCAAAAGCTTCCCTCAAATGGGTTATATGATCAGTCTTTACTAGACTCTTGACTAGCATGTCATCAACATAGACTTCCATAGTCTTCCCAATAAGATCCTTAAAAATTTTATTCACCAACCTTTGATAGGTGGCTCCTGCATTCTTGAGACCAAACGCCATAACAAGATAACAATAAACACCAAAATCAGTGATAAATGATACCTTTGGAATGTCATCCTTATGCATTTTGATCTGGTTGTATCCGCTAAACCCATCCATGAAACTCAGCATCTCATGTCCAGCGGTGGCATCAATCAAGGTATCAATTCTAGGCAGCGGAAAACAGTCTTTGGGGCATGCATCATTCAGATCGGTGAAGTCTATACACATCCTCCACTTTCCATTGGCCTTCTTTACCATTACAGGGTTTGCTAACCACTCCGGAAATTGAATCTCCTCAATGAAACCAGCCTCTAAGAGCTTTTCCACTTCCTGCCTTATAGCCTCTTGTCTTTCCGGGGCAAAATTTCTTTTCTTTTGTTTTACTGTCTTCCGGCTTGGATCCACGTTTAACTTGTGAGTAATTAACTTCGGGTCTATGCCTGGCATATCAGCTGCTGACCATGCAAACACATCACTATTTTCTTGTAAAAATTTCACTAACTTCCCTCTAAGGGGCTCCTCTAATGTGGCTCCAATGAAAGTCATCCTCTCAGGATTCTTGGGATCTAAAGGAACCGAAACCAATTCTTCTGCTGGCCTTCCTCTATTCTCATCATTTTCTCGAACATCCATATCTTCAATAGGAAGAACCTGCCCCCCGACTCCATCTGCCCTCAAAGAGGCCACATAACAGCTTCTAGCCATTTTTTGATCTCCTCTCTCTTCTCCAATCCCGTTTCGGGTGGGAAACTTCATGATTGAATGGTAGGAAGAGGGGACTGCCTTGAAGGCATGTATCCCTGTTCTCCCCATGATAGCATTATAAGTTGAACTAGCCTTTACCACCACAAAATCCAGCATCTGCGTTGCTTGCCTTGGCTCCGTACCTATGGTGGTTGGCAATTTAATTATCCCTTCCACAGGACATTCTACTCCAGCAAATCCATATATCGGCATGTCGGTTGGTGTCAACTGGGAGTCGTTATACCCCATCCTTAGAAAGGTGTCGTGGAGCAAGATATCCACAGAAGCACCATTATCCACAAGGACCCTCTTAACCGGGCTATTTCCTATTATCGGCGTTATGACCAGCGGGTCGTCATGGGGAAACTTCACACCCTCTAGGTCGGAATCATCAAAAGCCAATGTTACTTCTGTCCTGGCCCTCTTCGGGGCTTCTCCAACAATATGCATAACCTCTCTAGTATATGCCTTTCTGGAATTTTTGGACAATCCAGCAGCAGTTGGACCTCCAAAGATCGTGTTTATCACAGGCCCTCGAGGTCTCGGCCCTCCATAAATGGTGTTTATAACTGGTCCTCTAGGTTGGGGGTTTCGCCCCTGATCGTCTTGGTCCCTCCTACGATCTTCAAATATCTTCCTTCCATTATTATTTCTGTCCCCTCCATCTCCAGTATACTTGTTCAATCTTCCTTTTCGAATCAAAAACTCAATTTCATCTTTCAATTGCCTACACTCATCGGTGTCATGGCCAACATCTTTGTGAAACCTGCAATACTTGCTCTTATCTAGCTTGGCTGGATCGGCCTTCAAGGGCTTAGGCCAACGAACATCTCGATCTTTCTCGATCTCCATCAAGATCTGGCTTCTGGGAGCATTCAGCTTAGCGTATTCGGTGAACTTTTGCCCAGGTCCTCCCTTCTTGGGGGTTGAATCAGGGTTTTGTTCGGTTTTAGGATACTTATCCTTAGCGATATACTCCAGATCAGTTTTCCGCTTCTTGCCTCCAGTGGGCTCATTACTTACTACGGTCTTCCTCATGCTTTCTTCAACCTTGATATACTTCCCTGCCCTCTCTTGGAGCTGCAACATATTTTCAGGGGGACGTTTGGCCAAGGACATCTTGAAAAACTCATCCCTAGTTCCTTGTTGCAGTGCTATCATAGCTACCTTATCATCAAGGTCTGGGACTTTTAAAGCCTCCTTTGTAAAACGATTCAGGTAATCTCTCAAGGATTCCTTAGCTTCTTGCACAATACTCATAAGAGATGCTGAACTTTTCTCATGGACTTTTCCACTGATGAACTGCTTAATAAAAGCCTGACTTAACTCTCTGAACGATCCAATAGAGTTTGGGGGCAAGCGACTGTACCATCTTTGAGCCATACCTGACAGGGTTTGAGGGAAGGCCCGACACTTTATAGCATCATTCACGGGTTGCAGCAACAGTGCATTAGAGAATGTCCTAACATGATTAGCGGGGTCTCCCGTGCCATCATAGGCTTTGATAGTGGGCATCTTGAATTTCCTTGAGATATGGGAATTCATTATCTCTTCTGTGAAGGGTGGAGTTGGATCATCAGGATCTCCAAGGGGAAGGAGATTGCTTGGATCAGTTCTTGGGACAACAGCCCTTCTTCTTACCGGACCATCCAGGTCTATGACAGGAGGAGGATTTCTCCCCCTAGGAGATATCTCGGGTCTGGTGGCCTGGTGAGCCTCCAAATCACACCTCAGCCTTTGGATTTCAGCCTCATGAGCCCTGATCCTTTCCTGCACTTCTTGGGGATTCGCCCCTGGGGTGCTTTGGGGGCGTTGCCTTCCATCGGTCATTGGCTCTTTTCCAGGACGCCTCCTTCTCGGGGCCACTTCATCATCCGAAGATTCGGAGTCTCTCTCAGTATAAGGACCAGAAAATTCCCGATCCTCAGGAATAGGACCCAAACCTCGTATATAGGGGGGTGACTGCCCTCGTGCTTCGCCTCGCCTAGCATATCCGCTTCCTCCAACCTCAGGGCGAAGGGGCATCCCATAAGGGGGGTTAGTGGTAACAATAGTTGAATATTCATACCCGACGGGTCGAGAATTCACAGGTATATGTATTTGTTGAACTTGAGGATTCGTACCTTGAATAGTCGGGGGAGTTGTCCCTTGTGGCTGAGGTTGAGTTGCCCCTGTCTGGGCTTCCCCCTGAGTAGATGCATAAGTTGAATGGGGAGGAACCTCCACGGTTGATGAAATCACCTGGGTTGTCCCTGATGGTGTTCCCTCCTCCAGAGTGCTGGTTGTTCTCCGTGTTCTCGCCATGGTTGTTGTTCCGTTTTTCCCACAGACGGCGCCAAATGTTATGGATTAAAACTAATATATATAATTGCTGTATTTAATACTAAGGAACGTGAGCTTCGAGGCTCGATTTGACTGCTCTTGTGTTTCGTGACTCAATCTGCCTTAACAAGATGCCTACGTACCTTGCTGATTGCCAAGGATCAAGTCAAAAAACGTAGTTCTGATTGGTGGGGGTGAGACCCCTTATATAGATGTTGGTGGTCCTTGAATTGGACTTGGTATAGGAGACTTGGTGGACAAGCCTCTGAATTAGGATAGACTTAGGAGTCCTAGGAAGTAGGAAGCTGATTCCTTATCCTTTTAGGTCCCCTTGAGGCTAATCTCTAAGGATTTATATCCTTATCGGGACTCTTTTCAACATCTGATTTCTCCCTTATTAATTAATTACGAAATTAATTAATAATCAGGGCTTTTGGGCCTTTTTTATTCCACCAGGCCTGATCTGGTCCATCAGGCTTAACCTTTCTGGTCTGAATATTATACATCTTATTATTGGGCCTAGCAGCCCACAGCTTGTACAATTAATGCAGTATTTAATTATACAATCATAATTTATTTATCCCTATCACCGTTTTTTTGATTTCTTTTCATAATTTGTCCCTATGGATTTATGAAATTGCATTCGCGTCCATTCGGGGTCGTCCGGGAGTGAATCGGAGCTAAAATAAATGGAACTCGGTTTCCGAATAATCCTCGTAGGGGGTTGTATACGAGGTCTGGAGCGAAAATTGAGGTGGCCCATTTTTTTGATTTCTTTTCATAATTTGTCCCTATGGATTTATGAAATTGCATTCGCGTCAATTCAAGGTCGTCCGACAGTGAATCGGAGCTGAAACGAATTGAACTCGGTTTCCAAGTAATCCTCGTAGGGGGTAGTACACGAGGTCTGAAGCAAAAATTGAGGGGGCCCGTTTTTTCGATTTCATTTCATAATTTGTCCCTATGGATTTATGAAACTGCATTCGCGTCTAATCGGGGTCGTCCGGCAGTGAATCGGAGCTGAAACGAATGGAACCCGGTTTCCGAATAATCCTGTTAGGGGGTAGTACACGAGGTCTGGAACAAAAATTGAGGCGGCCCATTTTTTCAATTTCTTTTCATAATTTGTCCCTATGGATTTATGAAATTGCATTCGCGTCAATTCGTGGTCGTCCGGCAGTGAATTGGAGCTGAAATGAATGGAACTCGGTTTCCGAGTAATCCTCGTAGGGGGTAGTACACGAGGTCTGGAGAAAAAATTGAGGAGGCCCGTTTTTTCTATTTCTTTTCATAATTTGTCCCTATGGATTTATGAAATTGCATTCGCGTCCATTCGGGGTCGTCCGACAGTGAATCGGATCTGAAACGAATGGAACCCGGTTTCCGAATAATCCTCGTAGGGGGTAGTACACGAGGTCTAGAGCAAAAATTGAGGCGGCCCATTTTTTCTATTTCTTTTCATAATTTGTCCCTATGGTTTTATGAAATTGCATTTGTGTCCATTCGGCGTCGTCCGGGAGTGAATCGGAACTGAAACGATTGGAACTCGGTTTCCGAATAATCCTCGTAAGGGGTTGTACACGAGGTCTGGAGCAAAAATTGAGGTGGCCCATTTTTTCGATTTCTTTTCATAATTTGTCCCTATGGATTTATGAAATTGCGTTCGCGTCCATTCGGGGTCGTCCGGGAGTGAATCGGAGCTGAAACGAATGGAACTCGGTTTCCGAATAATCCTCGTAGGGGGTTGTACACGAGGTCTGGAGCAAAAATTGAGGTGGCCCATTTTTTCGATTTCTTTTCATAATTTGTCCCTATGGATTTATGAAATTGCATTCGCATCCATTCGGGGTCGTCCGGCACTGAATCGGAGCTGAAACGATTGGAACTCGGTTTCCGAGTAATCCTCGTAGGGGGTAGTACACGAGGTCTGGAGCAAAAATTGAGGCGGCCCGTTTTTTCAATTTCTTTTCATAATTTGTCCCTATGGATTTATGAAATTGCATTCGCGTCCATTCGGGGTCGACCGACAGTGAATCGGAGCTGAAACGAATGGAAAACAGTTTCCGAATAATCCTCGAGGGGGTAGTACACGAGGTCTGGAGCAAAAATTGAGGCGGCCCATTTTTTCGATTTTTTATCATAATTTGTCCTTATGGATTTATGAAATTGCATTCGCGTCAATTCGGGGTCGTCCGGCAGTGATTCGGAACTGAAACGAACGGAACTCGGTTTCCGAGTAATCCTCGTAGGGGGTAGTACACGAGGTCTGGAGCAAAAATTGAGGTGGCCCATTTTTTTGATTTCTTTTCATAATTTGTCCCTATGGATTTATGAAATTGCATTCGCGTCAATTCAAGGTCGTCCCACAGTGAATCGGAGCTGAAACGAATTGAACTCGGTTTCCGAGTAATCCTCGTAGGGGGTAGTACACGAGGTCTGAAGAAAAAATTGAGGGGGCCCGTTTTTTCGATTTCATTTCATAATTTGTCCCTATGGATTTATGAAACTGCATTCGCGTCTAATCGGGGTCGTCCGGCAGTGAATCGGAGCTGAAACGAATGGAACCCGGTTTCCGAATAATCCTGTTAGGGGGTAGTACACGAGGTCTGGAGCAAAAATTGAGGCGGCCCATTTTTTCAATTTCTTTTCATAATTTGTCCCTATGGATTTATGAAATTGCATTCGCGTCAATTCGTGGTCGTCCGGCAGTGAATTCGGAGCTGAAATGAATGGAACTCGGTTTCCGAGTAATCCTCGTAGGGGGTAGTACACGAGGTCTGGAGCAAAAATTGAGGAGGCCCGTTTTTTCTATTTCTTTTCATAATTTGTCCCTAAGGATTTATGAAATTGCATTCGCGTCCATTCGGGGTCGTCCGACAGTGAATCGGATCTGAAACGAATGGAACCCGGTTTCCGAATAATCCTCGTAGGGGGTAGTACACGAGGTCTAGAGCAAAAATTGAGGCGGCCCATTTTTTCTATTTCTTTTCATAATTTGTCCCTATGGATTTATGAAATTGCATTCGTGTCCATTCGGCGTCGTCCGGGAGTGAATCGGAAGCTGAAACGAATGGAACTCGGTTTCCGAATAATCCTCGTAGGGGGTAGTACACGAGGTCTGGAGCAAAAATTGAGGTGGCCTCATTTTTTCGATTTCTTTTCATAATTTGTCCCTATGGATTTATGAAATTGCGTTCGCGTCCATTCGGGGTCGTCCGGGAGTGAATCGGAGCTGAAACGAATGGAACCCGGTTTCCGAATAATCCTCATAGGGGGTAGTACACGAGGTCTGGAGCAAAAATTGAGGCGGCCCGTTTTTTTGATTTCTTTTCATAATTTGTCCCTATGGATTTATGAAATTGCATTCGCATCCATTCAGGGTCGTCCGGCAGTGAATCGGAGCTGAAACGAATGGAACTCGGTTTCCGAGTAATCCTCGTAGGGGGTAGTACACGAGGTCTGGAGCAAAAATTGAGGCGGCCCATTTTTTCTATTTCTTTTCATAATTTGTCCCTATGGATTTATGAAATTGCATTCGCGTCCATTCGGGGTCGACCGAAAGTGAATCGGAGATGAAACGAATGGAACCCGGTTTCCGAATAATCCTCGTAGGGGGTAGTACACGAGGTCTAGAGCAAAAATTGAGGCGGCCCGTTTTTTCTATTTCTTTTCATAATTTGTCCCTATGGTTTTATGAAATTGCATTCGTGTCCATTCGGGGTCGTCCGGGAGTGAATCGGAACTGAAACGAATGGAACTCGGTTTCCGAATAATCCTCGTAGGGGGTTGTATACGAGGTCTGGAGCGAAAAATTGAGGCGAGCCCATTTTTTCGATTTCTTTTCATAATTTGTCCCTATGGATTTATGAAATTGCGTTCGCGTCAATTCGGGGGCGTCCGGCAGTGAATCGGAGCTGAAACGAATGGAACTCGGTTTCCGAGTAATCCTCGTAGGGGGTAGTACACGAGGTCTAGAGCAAAAATTGAGGCGGCCCGTTTTTTTGATTTCTTTTCATAATTTGTCCCTATGGATTTATGAAATTGCATTCGCGTCCATTCGGGGTCGTCCGGGAGTGAATCGGAGCTAAAACAAATGGAACTCGGTTTCCGAATAATCCTCGTAGGGGGTTGTATACGAGGTCTGGAGCGAAAATTGAGGCGGCCCATTTTTCGATTTCTTTTCATAATTTGTCCCTATGGATTTATGAAATTGCATTCGCGTCCATTCGGGGTCGTCCGGGAGTGAATCGGAGCTGAAACGAATGGAAACCGGTTTCCGAATAATCCTCGTAGGGGGTAGTACACGAGGTCTTGAGCAAAAATTGAGGCGGCCCATTTTTTCGATTTCTTATCATAATTTGTCCCTATGGATTTATGAAATTGCATTCGCGTCAATTCGGGGTCGTCTGGCAGTGAATCGGAGCTGAAACGAATGGAACTCGATTTCCGAGTAATCCTCGTAGGGGGTAGTACACGAGGTCTGGAGCAAAAATTGAGGCGGCCCGTTTTTTTATTTCTTTTCATAATTTGTCCCTATGGATTTATGAAATTGCATTCGCGTCAATTCGGGGTCGTCCGGCAGTGAATCGGAGCTGAAACGAATGGAACTCGGTTTCCGAGTAATCCTCGTAGGGGGTAGTACACGAGGTCTGGAGCAAAAATTGAGGCAGCCCATTTTTTTATTTCTTTTCATAATTTGTCCCTATGGATTTATGAAATTGTATTCGCATCCATTCGGGGTCGTCCGGCAGTGAATCGGAGCTGAAACGAATGGAACCCGGTTTCCGAATAATCCTCGTAGGGGGTAGTACACGAGGTCTGGAGCAAAAATTGAGGCGGCCCGTTTTTTCTATTTCTTTTCATAATTTGTCCCTATGGATTTATGAAATTGCATTCGCGTCCATTCGGGGTCGTCCGAGAGTGAATCGGAGCTGAAATGAATGGAATACAGTTTCTGAATAATCCTCGTAGGGGGTAGTACACGAGGTCTGGAGCAAAAATTGAGGCGGCCCATTTTTTCAATTTCTTATCATAATTAGTCCCTATGGATTTATGAAATTGCATTCGCGTCAATTCGGGGTCGTCTGGCAGTGATTCGGAGCTGAAACGAACGGAACTCGGTTTCCGAGTAATCCTCGTAGGGGGTAGTACACGAGGTCTGGAGCAAAAATTGAGGCGGCCCATTTTTTCGATTTCTTTTCATAATTTGTCCCTATGGATTTATGAAATTGCATTCGCGTCAATTCGGGGTCGTCCGGCAGTGAATCGGAGCTGAAACGAATGGAACTCGGTTTCCGAGTAATCCTCGTAGGGGGTAGTACACGAGGTCTGGAGCAAAAATTGAGGCGGCCCGTTTTTTTGATTTCTTTTCATAATTTGTCCCTATGGATTTATGAAATTGCATTCGCGTCCATTCGGGGTCGTCCGGGAGTGAATCGGAGCTGAAACGAATGGAACTCGGTTTCCGAATAATCCTCGTAGGGGGTAGTACACGAGGTCTGGAGCAAAAATTGAGGCGGCCCATTTTTTCGATTTCTTTTCATAATTTGTCCCTATGGATTTATGAAATTGCATTCGCGTCAATTCGGGGTCGTCCGGCAGTGAATCGGAGCTGAAACGAATGGAACTCGGTTTCCGAATAATCCTCGTAGGGGGTAGTACACGAGGTCTGGAGCAAAAATTGAGGCGGCCCATTTTTTTCGATTTCTTTTCATAATTTGTCCCTATGGATTTATGAAATTGCATTCGCGTCAATTCGGGGTCGTCCGGCAGTGAATCGGAGCTGAAACGAATGGAACTCGGTTTCCGAGTAATCCTCGTAGGGGGTAGTACACGAGGTCTGGAGCAAAAATTGAGGCGGCCCATTTTTTTGATTTCTTTTCATAATTTGTCCCTATGGATTTATGAAATTGCATTCGCGTCCATTCGGGGTCGTCCGGCAGTGAATCGGAGCTGAAACGAATGGAACTCGGTTTCCGAATAATCCTCGTAGGGGGTAGTACACGAGGTCTGGAGCAAAAATTGAGGCGGCCCATTTTTTTCGATTTCTTTTCATAATTTGTCCCTATGGATTTATGAAATTGCATTCGCGTCAATTCGGGGTCGTCCGGGAGTGAATCGGAGCTGAAACGAATGGAACCGGTTTCCGAATAATCCTCGTAGGGGGTAGTACACGAGGTCTGGAGCAAAAATTGAGGCGGCCCATTTTTTTGATTTCTTTTCATAATTTGTCCCTATGGATTTATGAAATTGCATTCGCGTCCATTCGGGGTCGTCCGGGAGTGAATCGGAGCTGAAACGAATGGAACTCGGTTTCCGAATAATCCTCGTAGGGGGTAGTACACGAGGTCTGGAGCAAAAATTGAGGTGGCCCATTTTTTCGATTTCTTTTCATAATTTGTCCCTATGGATTTATGAAATTGCATTCGCGTCCATTCGGGGTCGTCCGGGAGTGAATCGGAGCTGAAACGAATGGAACTCGGTTTCCGAATAATCCTCGTAGGGGGTAGTACACGAGGTCTGGAGCAAAAATTGAGGCGGCCCATTTTTTCGATTTCTTATCATAATTTGTCCCTATGGATTTATGAAATTGCATTCGCGTCAATTCGGGGTCGTCCGGCAGTGAATCGGAGCTGAAACGAATGGAACTCGGTTTCCGAGTAATCCTCGTAGGGGGTAGTACACGAGGTCTGGAGCAAAAATTGAGGCGGCCCATTTTTTTGATTTCTTTTCATAATTTGTCCCTATGGATTTATGAAATTGCATTCGCGTCAATTCGGGGTCGTCCGGCAGTGAATCGGAGCTGAAACGAATGGAACTCGGTTTCCGAGTAATCCTCGTAGGGGGTAGTACACGAGGTCTGGAGCAAAAATTGAGGCAGCCCATTTTTTTGATTTCTTTTCATAATTTGTCCCTATGGATTTATGAAATTGTATTCGCAGTCCATTCGGGGTCGTCCGGCAGTGAATCGGAGCTGAAACGAATGGAACCCGGTTTCCGAATAATCCTCGTAGGGGGTAGTACACGAGGTCTGGAGCAAAAATTGAGGCGGCCCAGTTTTTTCTATTCTTTTCATAATTTGTCCCTATGGATTTATGAAATTGCATTCGCGTCCATTCGGGGTCGTCCGAGAGTGAATCGGAGCTGAAACGAATGGAATACAGGTTTCCGAATAATCCTCGTAGGGGGTAGTACACGAGGTCTGGAGCAAAAATTGAGGCGGCCCATTTTTTCGATTTCTTATCATAATTAGTCCCTATGGATTTATGAAATTGCATTCGCGTCAATTCGGGGTCGTCCGGCAGTGAATCGGAGCTGAAACGAATGGAACTCGGTTTCCGAGTAATCCTCGTAGGGGGTAGTACACGAGGTCTGGAGCAAAAATTGAGGCGGACCCATTTTTTTCTATTTCTTTTCATAATTTGTCCCTATGGATTTATGAAATTGCATTCGCGTCAATTCGGGGTCGTCCGGCAGTGAATCGGAGCTGAAACGAATGGAACTCGGTTTCCGAGTAATCCTCGTAGGGGGTAGTACACGAGGTCTGGAGCAAAAATTGAGGCGGCCCAGTTTTTTTGATTTCTTTTCATAATTTGTCCCTATGGATTTATGAAATTGCATTCGCGTCCATTCGGGGTCGTCCGGGAGTGAATCGGAGCTGAAACGAATGGAACTCGGTTTCCGAATAATCCTCGTAGGGGGTAGTACACGAGGTCTGGAGCAAAAATTGAGGCGAGCCCATTTTTTCGATTTCTTTTCATAATTTGTCCCTATGGATTTATGAAATTGCATTCGCGTCAATTCGGGGTCGTCCGGACAGTGAATCGGAGCTGAAACGAATGGAACTCGGTTTCCGAGTAATCCTCGTAGGGGGTAGTACACGAGGTCTGGAGCAAAAATTGAGGCGGCCCATTTTTTTGATTTCTTTTCATAATTTGTCCCTATGGATTTATGAAATTGCATTCGCGTCAATTCGGGGTCGTCCGGCAGTGAATCGGAGCTGAAACGAATGGAACTCGGTTTCCGAGTAATCCTCGTAGGGGGTAGTACACGAGGTCTGGAGCAAAAATTGAGGCGGCCCATTTTTTCGATTTCTTTTCATAATTTGTCCCTATGGATTTATGAAATTGCATTCGCGTCAATTCGGGGTCGTCCGGCAGTGAATCGGAGCTGAAACGAATGGAACCGGTTTCCGAATAATCCTCGTAGGGGGTAGTACACGAGGTCTGGAGCAAAAATTGAGGCGGCCCGTTTTTTTGATTTCTTTTCATAATTTGTCCCTATGGATTTATGAAATTGCATTCGCGTCCATTCGGGGTCGTCCGGGAGTGAATCGGAGCTGAAACGAATGGAACTCGGTTTCCGAATAATCCTCGTAGGGGGTAGTACACGAGGTCTGGAGCAAAAATTGAGGCGGCCCATTTTTTCGATTTCTTTTCATAATTTGTCCCTATGGATTTATGAAATTGCATTCGCGTCCATTCGGGGTCGTCCGGGAGTGAATCGGAGCTGAAACGAATGGAAACCGGTTTCCGAATAATCCTCGTAGGGGGTAGTACACGAGGTCTGGAGCAAAAATTGAGGCGGCCCATTTTTTCGATTTCTTATTCATAATTTGTCCCTATGGATTTATGAAATTGCATTCGCGTCAATTCGGGGTCGTCCGGCAGTGAATCGGAGCTGAAACGAATGGAACTCGGTTTCCGAGTAATCCTCGTAGGGGGTAGTACACGAGGTCTGGAGCAAAAATTGAGGCGGCCCATTTTTTTGATTTCTTTTCATAATTTGTCCCTATGGATTTATGAAATTGCATTCGCGTCAATTCGGGGTCGTCCGACAGTGAATCGGAGCTGAAACGAATGGAACTCGGTTTCCGAGTAATCCTCGTAGGGGGTAGTACACGAGGTCTGGAGCAAAAATTGAGGCGGCCCATTTTTTTGATTTCTTTTCATAATTTGTCCCTATGGATTTATGAAATTGCATTCGCGTCCATTCGGGGTCGTCCGGCAGTGAATCGGAGCTGAAACGAATGGAACCCGGTTTCCGAATAATCCTCGTAGGGGGTAGTACACGAGGTCTGGAGCAAAAATTGAGGCGGCCCGTTTTTTCTATTTCTTTTCATAATTTGTCCCTATGGATTTATGAAATTGCATTCGCGTCCATTCGGGGTCGTCCGGCAGTGAATCGGAGCTGAAACGAATGGAACTCGGTTTCCGAATAATCCTCGTAGGGGGTAGTACACGAGGTCTGGAGCAAAAATTGAGGCGGCCCATTTTTTCGATTTCTTTTCATAATTTGTCCCTATGGATTTATGAAATTGCATTCGCGTCAATTCGGGGTCGTCCGGCAGTGAATCGGAGCTGAAACGAATGGAACTCGGTTTCCGAGTAATCCTCGTAGGGGGTAGTACACGAGGTCTGGAGCAAAAATTGAGGCGGCCCATTTTTTCGATTTCTTTTCATAATTTGTCCCTATGGATTTATGAAATTGCATTCGCGTCAATTCGGGGTCGTCCGGCAGTGAATCGGAGCTGAAACGAATGGAACTCGGTTTCCGAATAATCCTCGTAGGGGGTAGTACACGAGGTCTGGAGCAAAAATTGAGGCGGCCCAGTTTTTTCGATTTCTTTTCATAATTTGTCCCTATGGATTTATGAAATTGCATTCGCGTCCATTCGGGGTCGTCCGGCAGTGAATCGGAGCTGAAACGAATGGAACTCGGTTTCCGAATAATCCTCGTAGGGGGTAGTACACGAGGTCTGGAGCAAAATTGAGGCGGCCCATTTTTTCGATTTCTTTTCATAATTTGTCCCTATGGATTTATGAAATTGCATTCGCGTCCATTCGGGGTCGTCCGGAGTGAATCGGAGCTGAAACGAATGGAACTCGGTTTCCGAATAATCCTCGTAGGGGGTAGTACACGAGGTCTGGAGCAAAAATTGAGGCGGCCCATTTTTTCGATTTCTTTTCATAATTTGTCCCTATGGATTTATGAAATTGCATTCGCGTCCATTCGGGGTCGTCCGGGAGTGAATCGGAGCTGAAACGAATGGAACTCGGTTTCCGAATAATCCTCGTAGGGGGTAGTACACGAGGTCTGGAGCAAAAATTGAGGCGGCCCATTTTTTTTATTTCTTTTCATAATTTGTCCCTATGGATTTATGAAATTGCATTCGCGTCCATTCGGGGTCGTCCGGCAGTGAATCGGAGCTGAAACGAATGGAACTCGGTTTCCGAGTAATCCTCGTAGGGGGTAGTACACGAGGTCTGGAGCAAAAATTGAGGCGGCCCATTTTTTCGATTTCTTTTCATAATTTGTCCCTATGGATTTATGAAATTGCATTCGCGTCCATTCGGGGTCGTCCGGCAGTGAATCGGAGCTGAAACGAATGGAACCGGTTTCCGAATAATCCTCGTAGGGGGTAGTACACGAGGTCTGGAGCAAAAATTGAGGCGGCCCATTTTTTTCTATTTCTTTTCATAATTTGTCCCTATGGATTTATGAAATTGCATTCGCGTCCATTCGGGGTCGTCCGGGAGTGAATCGGAGCTGAAACGAATGGAACTCGGTTTCCGAATAATCCTCGTAGGGGGTAGTACACGAGGTCTGGAGCAAAAATTGAGGCGGCCCATTTTTTCGATTTCTTTCATAATTTGTCCCTATGGATTTATGAAATTGCATTCGCGTCAATTCGGGGTCGTCCGGCAGTGAATCGGAGCTGAAACGAATGGAACTCGGTTTCCGAGTAATCCTCGTAGGGGGTAGTACACGAGGTCTGGAGCAAAAATTGAGGCGGCCCATTTTTTGATTTCTTTTCATAATTTGTCCCTATGGATTTATGAAATTGCATTCGCGTCCATTCGGGGTCGTCCGGCAGTGAATCGGAGCTGAAACGAATGGAACTCGGTTTCCGAATAATCCTCGTAGGGGGTAGTACACGAGGTCTGGAGCAAAAATTGAGGCGGCCCATTTTTTCGATTTCTTTTCATAATTTGTCCCTATGGATTTATGAAATTGCATTCGCGTCCATTCGGGGTCGTCCGGCAGTGAATCGGAGCTGAAACGAATGGAACTCGGTTTCCGAATAATCCTCGTAGGGGGTAGTACACGAGGTCTGGAGCAAAAATTGAGGCGGCCCATTTTTTCGATTTCTTTTCATAATTTGTCCCTATGGATTTATGAAATTGCATTCGCGTCAATTCGGGGTCGTCCGGCAGTGAATCGGAGCTGAAACGAATGGAACTCGGTTTCCGAGTAATCCTCGTAGGGGGTAGTACACGAGGTCTGGAGCAAAAATTGAGGCGGCCCATTTTTTTGATTTCTTTTCATAATTTGTCCCTATGGATTTATGAAATTGCATTCGCGTCAATTCGGGGTCGTCCGGCAGTGAATCGGAGCTGAAACGAATGGAACTCGGTTTCCGAGTAATCCTCGTAGGGGGTAGTACACGAGGTCTGGAGCAAAAATTGAGGCGGCCCATTTTTTTGATTTCTTTTCATAATTTGTCCCTATGGATTTATGAAATTGTATTCGCATCCATTCGGGGTCGTCCGGCAGTGAATCGGAGCTGAAACGAATGGAACCCGGTTTCCGAATAATCCTCGTAGGGGGTAGTACACGAGGTCTGGAGCAAAAATTGAGGCGGCCCGTTTTTTCTATTTCTTTTCATAATTTGTCCCTATGGATTTATGAAATTGCATTCGCGTCCATTCGGGGTCGTCCGAGAGTGAATCGGAGCTGAAACGAATGGAAAACAGTTTCCGAATAATCCTCGTAGGGGGTAGTACACGAGGTCTGGAGCAAAAATTGAGGCGGCCCATTTTTTCGATTTCTTATCATAATTTGTCCCTATGGATTTATGAAATTGCATTCGCGTCAATTCGGGGTCGTCCGGCAGTGAATCGGAGCTGAAACGAATGGAACTCGGTTTCCGAGTAATCCTCGTAGGGGGTAGTACACGAGGTCTGGAGCAAAAATTGAGGCGGCCCATTTTTTTCGATTTCTTTTCATAATTTGTCCCTATGGATTTATGAAATTGCATTCGCGTCAATTCGGGGTCGTCCGGCAGTGAATCGGAGCTGAAACGAATGGAACTCGGTTTCCGAGTAATCCTCGTAGGGGGTAGTACACGAGGTCTGGAGCAAAAATTGAGGCGGCCCGTTTTTTTGATTTCTTTTCATAATTTGTCCCTATGGATTTATGAAATTGCATTCGCGTCCATTCGGGGTCGTCCGGAGTGAATCGGAGCTGAAACGAATGGAACTCGGTTTCCGAATAATCCTCGTAGGGGGTAGTACACGAGGTCTGGAGCAAAAATTGAGGCGGCCCATTTTTTCGATTTCTTTTCATAATTTGTCCCTATGGATTTATGAAATTGCATTCGCGTCAATTCGGGGTCGTCCGGCAGTGAATCGGAGCTGAAACGAATGGAACTCGGTTTCCGAATAATCCTCGTAGGGGGTAGTACACGAGGTCTGGAGCAAAAATTGAGGCGGCCCATTTTTTCGATTTCTTTTCATAATTTGTCCCTATGGATTTATGAAATTGCATTCGCGTCAATTCGGGGTCGTCCGGCAGTGAATCGGAGCTGAAACGAATGGAACTCGGTTTCCGAATAATCCTCGTAGGGGGTAGTACACGAGGTCTGGAGCAAAAATTGAGGCGGCCCATTTTTTTGATTTCTTTTCATAATTTGTCCCTATGGATTTATGAAATTGCATTCGCGTCCATTCGGGGTCGTCCGGCAGTGAATCGGAGCTGAAACGAATGGAACTCGGTTTCCGAGTAATCCTCGTAGGGGGTAGTACACGAGGTCTGGAGCAAAAATTGAGGCGGCCCATTTTTTCTATTTCTTTTCATAATTTGTCCCTATGGATTTATGAAATTGCATTCGCGTCCATTCGGGGTCGTCCGACAGTGAATCGGAGCTGAAACGAATGGAACTCGGTTTCCGAATAATCCTCGTAGGGGGTAGTACACGAGGTCTGGAGCAAAAATTGAGGCGGCCCGTTTTTTCTATTTCTTTTCATAATTTGTCCCTATGGATTTATGAAATTGCATTCGCGTCCATTCGGGGTCGTCCGGGAGTGAATCGGAGCTGAAACGAATGGAACTCGGTTTCCGAATAATCCTCGTAGGGGGTAGTACACGAGGTCTGGAGCAAAAATTGAGGCGGCCCATTTTTTCGATTTCTTTTCATAATTTGTCCCTATGGATTTATGAAATTGCATTCGCGTCAATTCGGGGGCGTCCGACAGTGAATCGGAGCTGAAACGAATGGAACTCGGTTTCCGAGTAATCCTCGTAGGGGGTAGTACACGAGGTCTAGAGCAAAAATTGAGGCGGCCCGTTTTTTTGATTTCTTTTCATAATTTGTCCCTATGGATTTATGAAATTGCATTCGCGTCCATTCGGGGTCGTCCGGGAGTGAATCGGAGCTGAAACGAATGGAACTCGGTTTCCGAATAATCCTCGTAGGGGGTAGTACACGAGGTCTGGAGCAAAAATTGAGGCGGCCCATTTTTTCGATTTCTTTTCATAATTTGTCCCTATGGATTTATGAAATTGCATTCGCGTCCATTCGGGGTCGTCCGGCAGTGAATCGGAGCTGAAACGAATGGAACTCGGTTTCCGAATAATCCTCGTAGGGGGTAGTACACGAGGTCTGGAGCAAAAATTGAGGCGGCCCATTTTTTCGATTTCTTTTCATAATTTGTCCCTATGGATTTATGAAATTGCATTCGCGTCAATTCGGGGTCGTCCGGCAGTGAATCGGAGCTGAAACGAATGGAACTCGGTTTCCGAGTAATCCTCGTAGGGGGTAGTACACGAGGTCTGGAGCAAAAATTGAGGCGGCCCATTTTTTTGATTTCTTTTCATAATTTGTCCCTATGGATTTATGAAATTGCATTCGCGTCAATTCGGGGTCGTCCGGCAGTGAATCGGAGCTGAAACGAATGGAACTCGGTTTCCGAGTAATCCTCGTAGGGGGTAGTACACGAGGTCTGGAGCAAAAATTGAGGCGGCCCATTTTTTTGATTTCTTTTCATAATTTGTCCCTATGGATTTATGAAATTGCATTCGCGTCAATTCGGGGTCGTCCGGCAGTGAATCGGAGCTGAAACGAATGGAACTCGGTTTCCGAATAATCCTCGTAGGGGGTAGTACACGAGGTCTGGAGCAAAAATTGAGGCGGCCCATTTTTTCTATTTCTTTTCATAATTTGTCCCTATGGATTTATGAAATTGCATTCGCGTCCATTCGGGGTCGTCCGAGCAGTGAATCGGAGCTGAAACGAATGGAACTCGGTTTCCGAATAATCCTCGTAGGGGGTAGTACACGAGGTCTGGAGCAAAAATTGAGGCGGCCCATTTTTTCGATTTCTTTTCATAATTTGTCCCTATGGATTTATGAAATTGCATTCGCGTCAATTCGGGGTCGTCCGGCAGTGAATCGGAGCTGAAACGAATGGAACTCGGTTTCCGAGTAATCCTCGTAGGGGGTAGTACACGAGGTCTGGAGCAAAAATTGAGGCGGCCCATTTTTTTCGATTTCTTTTCATAATTTGTCCCTATGGATTTATGAAATTGCATTCGCGTCAATTCGGGGTCGTCCGGCAGTGAATCGGAGCTGAAACGAATGGAACTCGGTTTCCGAGTAATCCTCGTAGGGGGTAGTACACGAGGTCTGGAGCAAAAATTGAGGCGGCCCATTTTTTTGATTTCTTTTCATAATTTGTCCCTATGGATTTATGAAATTGCATTCGCGTCAATTCGGGGTCGTCCGGCAGTGAATCGGAGCTGAAACGAATGGAACTCGGTTTCCGAATAATCCTCGTAGGGGGTAGTACACGAGGTCTGGAGCAAAAATTGAGGCGGCCCATTTTTTCGATTTCTTTTCATAATTTGTCCCTATGGATTTATGAAATTGCATTCGCGTCAATTCGGGGTCGTCCGGCAGTGAATCGGAGCTGAAACGAATGGAACTCGGTTTCCGAATAATCCTCGTAGGGGGTAGTACACGAGGTCTGGAGCAAAAATTGAGGCGGCCCATTTTTTCGATTTCTTTTCATAATTTGTCCCTATGGATTTATGAAATTGCATTCGCGTCCATTCGGGGTCGTCCGGCAGTGAATCGGAGCTGAAACGAATGGAACTCGGTTTCCGAGTAATCCTCGTAGGGGGTAGTACACGAGGTCTGGAGCAAAAATTGAGGCGGCCCATTTTTTGATTTCTTTTCATAATTTGTCCCTATGGATTTATGAAATTGCATTCGCGTCAATTCGGGGTCGTCCGGCAGTGAATCGGAGCTGAAACGAATGGAACTCGGTTTCCGAGTAATCCTCGTAGGGGGTAGTACACGAGGTCTGGAGCAAAAATTGAGGCGGCCCATTTTTTTCGATTTCTTTTCATAATTTGTCCCTATGGATTTATGAAATTGCATTCGCGTCAATTCGGGGTCGTCCGGCAGTGAATCGGAGCTGAAACGAATGGAACTCGGTTTCCGAATAATCCTCGTAGGGGGTAGTACACGAGGTCTGGAGCAAAAATTGAGGCGGCCCATTTTTTTCGATTTCTTTTCATAATTTGTCCCTATGGATTTATGAAATTGCATTCGCGTCCATTCGGGGTCGTCCGGCAGTGAATCGGAGCTGAAACGAATGGAACTCGGTTTCCGAATAATCCTCGTAGGGGGTAGTACACGAGGTCTGGAGCAAAAATTGAGGCGGCCCATTTTTTCGATTTCTTTTCATAATTTGTCCCTATGGATTTATGAAATTGCATTCGCGTCAATTCGGGGTCGTCCGGCAGTGAATCGGAGCTGAAACGAATGGAACTCGGTTTCCGAGTAATCCTCGTAGGGGGTAGTACACGAGGTCTGGAGCAAAAATTGAGGCGGCCCATTTTTTTCGATTTCTTTTCATAATTTGTCCCTATGGATTTATGAAATTGCATTCGCGTCAATTCGGGGTCGTCCGGGAGTGAATCGGAGCTGAAACGAATGGAACTCGGTTTCCGAATAATCCTCGTAGGGGGTAGTACACGAGGTCTGGAGCAAAATTGAGGCGGCCCATTTTTTCGATTTCTTTTCATAATTTGTCCCTATGGATTTATGAAATTGCATTCGCGTCCATTCGGGGTCGTCCGGCAGTGAATCGGAGCTGAAACGAATGGAACCGGTTTCCGAATAATCCTCGTAGGGGGTAGTACACGAGGTCTGGAGCAAAAATTGAGGCGGCCCATTTTTTCGATTTCTTTTCATAATTTGTCCCTATGGATTTATGAAATTGCATTCGCGTCAATTCGGGGTCGTCCGGCAGTGAATCGGAGCTGAAACGAATGGAACTCGTTTCCGAGTAATCCTCGTAGGGGGTAGTACACGAGGTCTGGAGCAAAAATTGAGGCGGCCCATTTTTTTGATTTCTTTTCATAATTTGTCCCTATGGATTTATGAAATTGCATTCGCGTCAATTCGGGGTCGTCCGGCAGTGAATCGGAGCTGAAACGAATGGAACTCGGTTTCCGAATAATCCTCGTAGGGGGTAGTACACGAGGTCTGGAGCAAAAATTGAGGCGGCCCATTTTTTCTATTTCTTTTCATAATTTGTCCCTATGGATTTATGAAA
>NW_027421577.1:0-8591 GCF_009905375.1 Apium graveolens
AAAGTGACTCTTATAGGGTGCAAAGTGACTCTAATATGGTGAAAAGTGACTTACATGGTTGATTAGAGCCAAAATGTGAAACACAATTGACTTGTATAAAGTGGAACTAAGAGGTGGTAAAACGATGTCAAATTGAATGGATATGATGTTAACATGTTAATTGTAAAATATATGGTGGAAAGTGATCTTATAGGGTGCAAAGTGACTCTAATATGGTGAAAAGTGACTTACATGGTTAATTAGAACCAAAATGTGGAACAAAATTGACTTGTGTGAAAGTGGAACTAAGAGGTGGTAAAAGGATGTCAAATTGGATGTATATGATGTTAACATGTTAATTGTACAAATATATAGTGGAAAGTGACTTTTAGGGTGCAAAGTGACTTAATATGGTGAAAAGTGACTTACATGGTTGATTAGAGCCAAAATGTGAAACAAAATTGACTTGTATGAAAGTGGAACTAAGAGGTGAAAAAATGTCAAATTGGATGTATATGATGTTAACATGTTAATTGTAAAATATATGGTGGAAAGTGACTTTATAGGGTGCAAAGTGACTCTAATATGGTGAAAAGAGACTACATGGTTGATTAGAGCCAAAATGTGAAACACAATTGACTTGTATTAAAGTGGAACTAAGAGGTGGTAAAACGATGTCAAATTGATGGATATGATGTTAACATGTTAATTGTACAAATATATGGTGGAAAGTGTTTATAGGGTGCAAAGTGACTCTAATATGGTGAAAAGTGACTTACATGGTTAATTAGACCAAAATGTGGAACAAAATTGACTTTGTGAAAGTGGAACTAAGAGGTGGTAAAAGGATGTCAAATTGGATGTATATGATGTTAACATGTTAATTGTACAAATATAGTGGAAAGTGACTTTTAGGGTGCAAAGTGACTCTAATATGGTGAAAAGTGACTTACATGGTTGATTAAGCCAAAATGTGAAACAAAATTGACTTGTAAGAAAGTGGAACTAAGAGGTGATAAAACGATGTCAAATTGAATGGATATAATGTTAACATGTTAATTGTACAAATATATGGTGGAAAGTGACTCTTATAGGGTGCAAAGTGACTCTAATATAGTGAAAAGTGACTTACATGGTTAATTAGAACAAAATGGAACAAAATTGACTTGTGTGAAAGTGGAACTAAGAGGTGGTAAAAGGATGTCAAATTGGATGTATATGATGTTAACATGTTAATTGTACAAATATATGGTGGAAACTGACTCTTTTAGGGTGCAAAGTGACTCTAATATGGTGAAAAGTGACTTACATGGTTGATTAGAGCGAAAATGTGACTTGTATTAAAATGGAACTAGAGGTGGTAAAACGATGTCAAATTGATGATATGATGTTAACATGTTAATTGTACAAATATATGGTGGAAAGTGAGTCTTATAGGGTGCAAAGTGACTCTAATATGAAAAGTGACTTACATGGTTAATTAGAAGAAAATGTGGAACAAAATTGACTTGTGTAAAGTGGAACTAAGAGGTGGTAAAAGGATGTCAAATTGGATGTATATGATGTTAACATGTTAATTGTACAAATATATAGTGGAAATGACTCTTTAGGGTGCAAAGTGACTTAATATAGTGAAAAGTGACTTACATGGTTGATTAGAGCCAAAATGTGAAACAAAATTGACTTGTATGAAAGTGGAACTAAGAGGTGATAAAAGAATGTCAAATTGGATGTATATGAAACATGTTAATTGTAAAATATATGGTGGAAAGTGACTTTATAGGGTGCAAAGTGACTCTAATATGGTGAAAAGAGACTTACATGGTTGATTAGAGCCAAAATGTGAAACACAATTGACTTATATAAAGTGGAACTAAGTGGTAAAACGATGTCAAATTGAATGGATATGATGTTAACATGTTAATTGTACAAATATATGGTGGAAAGTGAGTCTTATAGGGTGCAAAGTGACTCTAATATAGTGAAAAGTGACTTACATGGTTAATTAGAACAAAATGTGGAACAAAATTGACTTGTGTGAAAGTGGAACTAAGAGGTGGTAAAAGGATGTCAAATTGGATGTATATGATGTTAACATGTTAATTGTACAAATATATGGTGGAAATGACTCTTTTAGGTGCAAAGTGACTCTAATATGGTGAAAAGTGACTTACATGGTTGATTAGAGCAAAATGTGAAAACAATTGACTTGTTAAATGGAACTAAGAGGTGGTAAAACGATGTCAAATTGAATGGATATGATGTTAACATGTTAATTGTACAAATATATGTGGAAAGTGAGTCTTATAGGGTGCAAAGTGACTCTAATATAGTGAAAAGTGACTTACATGGTTAATTAGAACCAAAATGTGGAACAAAATTGACTTGTGTGAAAGTGGAACTAAGAGGTGGTAAAAGGATGTCAAATTGGATGTATATGATGTAACATGTTAATTTACAAATATATAGTGGAAAGGACTCTTTATGGTGCAAAGTGACTCTAATATGGTGAAAAGAGACTTACATGGTTGATTAGAGCCAAAATGTGAAACACAATTGACTTGTATTAAAGTGGAACTAAGAGGTGGTAAACGATGTCAAATTGAATGGATATGATGTATAACATGTTAATTGTACAAATATATGGTGGAAAGTGAGTCTTATAGGGTGCAAAGTGACTCTAATATAGTGAAAAGTGACTTACTATGGTTAATTAGAACCAAAATGTGGAACAAAATTGACTTGTGTGAAAGTGGAACTAAGAGGTGGTAAAAGGATGTCCAAATTGGATGTATATGATGTTAACAATGTTAATTGTACAAATAATATAGTGGAAACTGACCTCTTTAGGGTGCAAAGTGACTTTAATATAGTGAAAAGTGACTTACATGGTTGATTAGAGCCAAAATGTGAAACAAAATTGACTTGTATGAAAGTGGAACTAAGAGGTGATAAAATAATGTCAAATTGGATGTATATGATGTTAACATGTCAATTGTAAAAATATATGGTGGAAAGTGACTGTTATAGGGTGCAAAGTGACTCTAATATCGGTGAAAAGAGACTTACATGGTTGATTAGAGCCAAAATGTGAAACACAATTGACTTGTATTAAAGTGGAACTAAGAGGTGGTTAAAACGATGTCAAATTGAATGGATATGATGTTAACATGTTAATTGTACAAATATATGGTGGAAAGTGAGTCTTATAGGGTGCAAAGTGACTCTAATATAGTGAAAAGTGACTTACATGGTTAATTAGAACCAAAATGTGGAACAAAATTGACTTGTGTGAAAGTGGAACTAAGAGGTGGTAAAAGGATGTCAAATTGGATGTATATGATGTTAACATGTTAATTGTACAAATATATAGTGGAAACTGACTCTTTTAGGGTGCAAAGTGACTTTAATATAGTGAAAAGTGACTTACATGGTTGATTAGAGCCAAAATGTGAAACAAAATTGACTTGTATGAAAGTGGAACTAAGAGGTGATAAAAGAATGTCAAATTGGATGTATATGATGTTAACATGTTAATTGTAAAAATATATGGTGGAAAGTGACTGTTATAGGGTGCAAAGTGACTCTAATATGGTGAAAAGAGACTTACATGGTTGATTAGAGCCAAAATGTGAAACACAATTGACCTTGTATTAAAGTGGAACTAAGAGGTGGTAAAACGATGTCAAATTGAATGGATATGATGTTAACATGTTAATGTACAAATATATGGTGGAAAGTGAGTCTTATAGGGTGCAAAGTGCTCTAATATAGTGAAAAGTGACTTACATGGTTAATTAGAACCAAAATGTGGAACAAAATTGACTTGTGTGAAAGTGGAAACTAAGAGGTGGTAAAAGGATGTCAAGTTGGATGTATATGATGTTAACATGTTAATTGTACAATATATAGGTGGAAACTGACTCTTTTAGGTGCAAAGTGACTTTAATATGGTGAAAGTGACTTACATGTTGATTAGAGCCAAAAGTGGAAACACAATGGACTTGTATAAAGTGGAACTAAGAGGTGGTTAACACGATGTCAAATTGAATGGATATGATGTTAACATGTTAATTGTACAAATATATGGTGGAAAGTGAGTCTTATAGGGTGCAAAGTGACTCTAATATAGTGAAAAGTGACTTACATGGTTAATTAGAACTAAAATGTGGAACAAAATTGACTTGTGTGAAAGTGGAACTAAGAGGTGGTAAAAGGATGTCAAATTGGATGTATATGATGTTAACATGTTAATTGTACAAATATATGGTGGAAACTGACTCTTTTAGGGTGCAAAGTGACTCTAATATGGTGAAAAGTGACTTACATGGTTGATTAGAGCCAAAATGTGAAACACAATTGACTTGTATTAAAGTGGAACTAAGAGGTGGTAAAACGATGTCAAATTGAATGGATATGATGTTAACATGTTAATTGTACAAATATATGGTGGAAAGTGAGTCTTATAGGGTGCAAAGTGACTCTAATATAGTGAAAAGTGACTTACATGGTTAATTAGAACACAAATGTGGAACAAAATTGACTTGTGTGAAAGTGGAACTAAGAGGTGGTAAAAGGATGTCAAATTGGATGTATATGATGTTAACATGTTAATTGTACAAATATATAGTGGAAACTGACTCTTTTAGGGTGCAAAGTGACTTTAATATAGTGAAAAGTGACTTACATGGTTGATTAGAGCCAAAATGTGAAACAAAATTGACTTGTATGAAAGTGGAACTAAGAGGTGATAAAAGAATGTCAAATTGGATGTATATGATGTTAACATGTTAATTGTAAAAATATATGGTGGAAAGTGACTGTTATAGGGTGCAAAGTGACTCTAATATGGTGAAAAGAGACTTACATGGTTGATTAGAGCCAAAATGTGAAACACAATTGACTTGTATTAAAGTGGAACTAAGAAGTGGTAAAACGATGTCAAATTGAATGGATATGATGTTAACATGTTAATTGTACAAATATATGGTGGAAAGTGAGTCTTATAGGGTGCAAAGTGACTCTAATATAGTGAAAAGTGACTTACATGGTTAATTAGAACTAAAATGTGGAACAAAATTGACTTGTGTGAAAGTGGAAATAAGAGGTGGTAAAAGGATGTCAAATTGGATGTATATGATGTTAACATGTTTATTGTACAAATATATGGGTGGAAACTGACTCTTTAAGGTGCAAAGTGACTCTAATATGGTGAAAAGTGACTTACATGGTTGATTAGAGCCAAAATGTGAAACAAATTGACTTGTATTAAAAGTGGAACTAAGAGGTGGTAAAACGATGTCAAATTGAATGGATATGATGTTAACATGTTAATTGTACAAATATATGGTGGAAAGTGAGTCTTATAGGGTGCAAAGTGACTCTAATATAGTGAAAAGTGACTTACATGGTTAATTAGAACCAAAATGTGGAACAAAATTGACTTGTGTGAAAGTGGAACTAAGAGGTGGTAAAAGGATGTCAAATTGGATGTATATAATGTTAACATGTTAATTGTACAAATATATAGTGGAAACTGACTCTTTTATGGTGCAAAGTGACTCTAATATGGTGAAAAGAGACTTACATGGTTGATTAGAGCCAAAATGTGAAACACAATTGACTTGTATTAAAGTGGAACTAAGAGGTGGTAAAACGATGTCAAATTGAATGGATATGATGTTAACATGTTAATTGTACAAATATATGGTGGAAAGTGAGTCTTATAGGGTGCAAAGTGACTCTAATATAGTGAAAAGTGACTTACATGGTTAATTAGAACCAAATGTGGAACAAATTGACTTGTGTGAAAGTGGAACTAAGAGGTGGTAAAAGGATGTCAAATTGGATGTATATGATGTTAACATGTTAATTGTACATATATATAGTGGAAACTGACTCTTTTAGGGTGCAAAGTGACTTTAATATAGTGAAAAGTGACTTACATGGTTGATTAGAGCCAAAATGTGAAACAAAATTGACTTGTATGAAAGTGGAACTAAGAGGTGATAAAATAATGTCAAATTGGATGTATATGATGTTAACATGTCAATTGTAAAAATATATGGTGGAAAGTGACTGTTATGGGTGCAAAGTGACTCTAATATCGTGAAAAGAGACTTACATGGTTGATTAGAGCCAAAATGTGAAACACAATTGACTTGTATTAAAGTGGAACTAAGAGGTGGTAAAACGATGTCAAATTGAATGGATATGATGTTAACATGTTAATTGTACGAATATATGGTGGAAAGTGAGTCTTATAGGGTGCAAAGTGACTCTAATATAGTGAAAAGTGACTTACATGGTTAATTAGAACCAAAATGTGGAACAAAATTGACTTCTGTGAAAGTGGAACTAAGAGGTGGTAAAAGGATGTCAAATTGGATGTATATGATGTTAACATGTTAATTGTACAAATATAGTGTGGAAAGTGACTCTTTTAGGGTGCAAAGTGACTTTAATATAGTGAAAAGTGACTTACATGGTTGATTAGAGCCAAAATGTGAAACAAAATTGACTTGTATGAAAGTGGAACTAAGAGGTGATAAAAGAATGTCAAATTGGATGTATATGATGTTAACATGTTAATTGTAAAAATATATGGTGGAAAGTGACTGTTATAGGGTGCAAAGTGACTCTAATATGGTGAAAAGAGACTTACATGGTTGATTAGAGCCAAAATGTGAAACACAATTGACTTGTATTAAAGTGGAACTAAGAGGTGGTAAAATGATGTCAAATTTAATGGATATGATGTTAACATGTTAATTGTACAAATATATGGTGGAAAGTGAGTCTTATAGGTGTGCAAAGTGACTCTAATATAGTGAAAAGTGACTTGGTTAATTAGAACCAAAATGTGGAACAAAATTGACTTGTGTGAAAGTGGAACTAAGAGGTGGTAAAAGGATGTCAAATTGGATGTATATGATGTTAACATGTTAATTGTACAAATATATAGTGGAAACTGACTCTTTTAGGGTGCAAAGTGACTTTAATATAGTGAAAAGTGACTTACATGGTTGATTAGAGCCAAAATGTGAAACAAAATTGACTTGTATGAAAGTGGAACTAAGAGGTGATAAAATAATGTCAAATTGGATGTATATGATGTTAACATGTTAATTGTAAAAATATATGGTGGAAAGTGACTGTTATAGGGTGCAAAGTGACTCTAATATGGTGAAAAGAGACTTACATGGTTGATTAGAGCCAAAATGTGAAACACAATTGACTTGTATTAAAGTGGAACTAAGAGGTGGTAAAACGATGTCAAATTGAATGGATATGATGTTAACATGTTAATTGTACGAATATATGGTGGAAAGTGAGTCTTATAGGGTTCAAAGTGACTCTAATATAGTGAAAAGTGACTTACATGGTTAATTAGAACCAAAATGTGGAACAAAATTGACTTCTGTGAAAGTGGAACTAAGAGGTGGTAAAAGGATGTCAAATTGTATGTATATGATGTTAACATGTTAATTGTACAAATATAGTGTGGAAAGTGACTCTTTTAGGGTGCAAAGTGACTCTAATATGGTGAAAAGTGACTTACATGGTTGATTAAAGCCAAAATGTGAAACAAAATTGACTTATAAGAAGTGGAACTAAGAGGTGATAAAACGATGTCAAATTGAATGGATATAATGTTAACATGTTAATTGTAAAATATATGGTGGAAAGTGACTTATAGGGTGCAAAGTGACTCTAATATAGTGAAAAGTGACTACATGGTTAATTAGAACTAAAATGTGGAACAAAATTGACTTGTGTGAAAGTGGAACTCAGAGGTGGTAAAAGGATGTCAAATTGGATGTATATGATGTAACATGTTAATTATACAAAATATGGTGGAAACTGACTCTTTAGGGTGCAAAGTGACTCTAATATGGTGAAAAGTGACTTACATGGTTGATTAGAGCGAAATGTATTGACTTGTATTAAAATGGAACTAAGAGGTGGTTAAACGATGTCAAATTGAATGGATATGATGTTAACATGTTAATTGTACAAATATATGGTGGAAAGTGAGTCTATAGGGTGCAAAGTGACTCTAATATAGTGAAAAGTGACTTACATGGTTAATTAGAATGAAAATGTGGAAAAAATTGACTTGTGTGAAAGTGGAACTAAGAGGTGGTTTAAAAGGATGTCAAATTTGGATGTATATAATGTTTAACATGTAATGTACAATATATAGTGGAACTGTACTCTTTAGGGTGCAAAGTGACTCCCTTAATCTAGGTGAAAAGTGACTTACCATTGGTTGATCTAGAGCCAAAATGTGAAACAAATTGACGTGTATGGAAAGTGGAACTAAGAGGTGATGGATAAAATGAATTTGTCAAATTTGGATGTATATTGATGGTAACCTGTTAATTGTACAAATCTATGGTGGAAAGTGACTGGTATAGGGTGCAGAGGACTTCTAATATGGTTGCAAAAGATGCCTACATGGTTGATTAGAGCCAAAATGTGAAACACAATTGACTTATATTAAAGTGAAATACGAAAAGGTTAAAATTAGTTTAACGATGTCTTGAATGATATGATGTTAAACATGTTAATTGTAATATATGGTGGAAAGTGAGTCTTCTAGGGTGCAA
>NW_027421578.1:0-20000 GCF_009905375.1 Apium graveolens
ACTAAGATGGGCATTCCTTTTCAAGGTTAAGAAATTATGTTCTGATGACTGTTAGTTCTGGTATAGGTCTAAGTTCTGATTTCTCAGTCTAATCCTTTACTTGGCTTATCTGTGAAAAAATTTGATAACAGTCTCAGTTCGAACTAGAAGATGTTGAAGTGAAAGATTAATAGTCACTATGATTAGGGATTAATGGTATTCGTACTTGAACAGTCCCTGTTCTGTGTCTTGTGCGGTCTAGACCATGATTCCTTTTTTCAAGAATGTTATTCTTTTTCAAAGTCTAGGGAGACGAGGTAGAATTAATTTCTACCTGTCAGCATTAAATATCTTTGCGTCTCCTGGCATTCTCTTGCCTATATAAACAGCCACTTCACATTAGTCTTCTCATCACACTTTTATCAAAAATTCAGTCTTGTTTTTTCATTTACTATCATAAATGGCTGAATTTGGCTGTACTACAATTACGGTGATGAACTGTGCATGTCTTTTGAATGAATTCAACTCCCTACCCTATCACCAACATCCCTCACAATCTCTGGATTCAATTTCCAGAGGTTATCAAACTGATCTGGTGGCCGTTCGAAGAGACCTTCACCTCGTCGTATCCGTCAGCAAGAGCGAATCATACGACTCGCCATCTTGTTTGTCGAAGATAGGAAGAGGAAGATGACTTAATCTTGTCTTCTCCTGTGTCTTCTCATCCTCAACTTTGTCAGGCTTCTTAGCTAGGACTAAAGCTGTTGATGTTAGGATTAGAAGCTTAGGGAAAATCTTGTATAAGGTACTGATGTAAATTTCCAATTTCATGAATGTATTGTCTTGATATATTAATGAAAATTGTTTTACTTCAAGATTTGATCTCTGAGTTATTTGTCTTGTTGTAATCCTGATTGATATCTGATGACCATTTAAATTTTATTTTCTTAAGTTCTGATTCTCGTCAGCACTTATTCATCGAAATTATCTCGGTCATTTTAACATGATTTATTGTTCAAATATTAATGTTGCAGTGAAAAATAATCAATCAGTCTAACGGGTTAAATTTTGAATTAAAAATTGTTTCCCTTGATACATGGAACAGTTTTTCCTTGAAACTCGGCAATGGTAAGTACTGATTACTTTTTTCTCGAGCCCGTAACTATCCGTATTACTGCATGTCTGACAGGTGTACAACAGTAATATTTTTTTGTATAAGTACAGCAAGAGAAGATTTCTTTAATCTTTTTAATTTCTTCATCTTTTATCTCTCTTCTTACTTTTACTCTCCTTCACTTTATTTTTTCCGTTGTTTTCATACAGACATTATATCAAACACCTAACAGGCATACTTAATTCTCAATTTTTTCACATGGCACCAAAGGATTTAATCATTGATGGAGCTAAGTTTGTCCCTAACAACTATGCTGCAGTTCTTGATCACACTGAAGCTCCATCTGAATTGCACTTTGTGCAAGATCTTCTTGCACATAGTGAGTTGGGTACGCCCTAACTCGCCTGAATTATTTCAGTCAACAAGTTCTGAGGTTCTGGAGGACTAGAGTTTTTGATGATGGTGGTAAATGAGGAACTCCCCGTGAGTTATCTTCCAGTGGGTATGTCATCCTATGTAGTCCCTCCTGGTACAGTACGAAGAGCTTTACATCTTCCAGAAGATTGTACTTTCTCTATACCAGAGGAATCAGAACTAGTCGGGAGAGTTAATGACTGATTGGGATATGAAAAGAGTCTGATGAACCTAGGACCAATTGAAACGGGCTCAATCAAAGGAGAATGGAGTTTCTTTCTTCGATTGCATCACCAAGGCTTTTGGCAACAAGTTGTTTCAAAACGTTGATGATATCCCAATAATGAGTCAGCACATCGGGTATGCACTTATCAAACAAACTCACTTTGATTTTGCAACTGCTTTAATTGGTTTTATTGGGGATAGGATGACAGAGGATAGAACTGTTGTTTACTTTGCTCGATTCTGTCAACTTATTTATATGTATTGTACTGATGAACCCCAGTTAGTCAGCACTCAAACCCCACCTTTTAAGGTTGCAAAAAGGTACTTTAACGACCTAATAAATGCTGACACAAAGAAATCAATGGTGAGACCATTACAGATTCCTCGTCTGTGAAACAGATTCTGGTAAATGCTGATCCTGCTACTTACCAATCTGTTTACTCCAATGTTCAACCAACATCACCATAACCAAAATTCATCATTTCAGTCCCTACCACTCAGGGTATATCTCAGCCTACCCTCAGAACTTATCTCAAATCCTATCTCTCCACTTCACAGACTGCTCAACCTTCTTCATCAGCACCTACTGTGAAGCCTACTCCTCTAAGCCAAAGAGAACAAAGACTGTTCCTCAAACACCTCAACAGAGGAGGAGGATTACTTTGAGAGATGAATCAGATTCTGAGGAACAGATTCCTTCTTCAGAACCTGTTGTTTATGAAGCTGAGAAAGCAACTTCTCATAAGGATTCTGATATTGGGGGTTCTAAGCTTCTCAAAAGGCTTAGACGAATGACTGTTCCTGAAACTCCTAAAGAATCCAAATCAACCAGAAGTACAAGAAACAGAGGGCACAAAGGCCAGTTTCAGATGATGAAGAGGAAGCTCTAAGGAAGGGGATCAGGAATCTCTGATCTCACAAGACAAGGAATTTGCTCCAGTTACTTCTTCTCCATCCACTCCATCTCAGGAAACAGTATCTGACAAGGCTAATTCACCATCTGCGTCTCTTGGTAATCCAGACACAAGTGCTGATATTGCTGATCAACACTTAGTTGTGTCTGAAGTATTTCTTTTAGAAGCTCCAACAGCAAATAATTCTTTCACAACACCTGTTACTGATGCTGTTCAAACTCCGGAATTATCTAAGACACCTTCTCTGCATCCTGATGTTGATGATCAGACTTTAGGTGAGCATCAGGATATGGCTGTTGATCAGAACTTAGTATCAGATCAGCAATTAGAGGATGCTGAAGCCTCCATTGCTACTCACACTGTTGTCTTATCAGAAGATATTGATTCTTTAAGTTCTGATGCTGCAAATGCTGGAGATACTGGTGAAGCTGCTCCAACTGTAGATGCTGATGAAGCAGGTCCTTCAGGACATACTCCTCAACAGACTCTTCCTAAGTCTGAACTGGTAAAGGAGTTTGTTATCAGGGATGCACCAGTACCTTGGACTGAAACTCCTGCAGGTCAGGAGTGGGACTAAGGAATGGAACTCAGTTTCATGTGTTCCAAATGCATTACATCTTGCTGAGCACTTGACTAAAGCTGATGAAATTTTAAATTCCGATGATTTTAAAACCCAGCTTAGAGTCACTGTATTGAGTATTAAACATCTACAAGGTCTTCATTCAACTACTCATGCAGAGCTACACAAGATTCAGGAGAACTTTATCAAACAAGAACAAGTTTGGAAAATTGATAAGAAAAAGTTCTTTCAACCTACCATTGATAGGATTGCTTATATTGAGAAAACTCAAGAAAAACAACAAGCTCAGATTGATGACATTCTGACAAATCAAGCTTCTCAGCAATCTCAACTTACTGAAATCCAATCCTCAGTGGAATTACTTATCTCTTTTACTACCTGCTGATGCCAAAAAGGGGGAGAAGGTAATTAATTCCAAATGCAAAACTAACAAGATACTGCAAGGAAAGGATGATGGAAATGATGATCAAGGATACTCTGGAATGGGTAGTGGTCATAGTCAAGGTAGAAGGTTTACATCAAGACAAGCTAGTCACAGGACAAGTTCTGATACTGGGAAAAGAATAAGTTCTGCTGCTGGTAAAAGGATAAGTTCTGATGAACTTCTAGATCTTGATGAGGAAATGTCAAGACAGTTATTTCTTCAAGAAAATCCAGGAATGGACTTAGAAAGTTTAAAGGAAGAAGAAGCCAGACTTAAATTAGAGAAAGTCACATCTAAATCTGAAGCTTCTGGTAAAAAGTCACTTCCAAAACTTAAAGGCATTGTGATCAAAGAAAGGACACATACTGAAGCAACATTGGCTAGATCACAACCACAGATAGATCCAAGATCCAAGGGTAAAGAAAAGGTTGGTGAACCGATGAAGGCTTATGTACCTCCTGAGGAAGAAAAAATTATTGATAAAAAAGATGATCTTGCTCTGACTTCAAGAAAAGTTCTTAAAACAACCTCTGACATGGCTCAAGTTGTTCAGAGTCAAGAAATTATAAGTTCTGATATTCAGAAGAAGCAAGTAACCTCTGATAGAGCTCAAGTTAACTTGATATCAGAAAATAGATCAAAGACACTCCTACCAGGATTCACTAAAGCAAAACAGACTCAATCTTTGAAGACTACTGCAAGTGGTTTTGAAGCAAGAGTAGTTACTGGAAAGGAAGCTAGAGATAAAACTGGATTGGGAAGTGCTGATGAAAGAAGAGTACACAACACTACCAATGATCCAACTTCCTTGAGTGAACCAGGTATTGGAGCAACTCCTGAGAGATTGAATCAACTGGAATCTGTACAGATGGTTTACCATACCTACTTGAAAGAATACATTATGTTGTATTTCATGACAGATGGTAGGGTTTATCATATAAGACAAAATGCAATTCCATTGAAGTATTTTGAAGAATTGGAGCATGTACTTTTCTTACTTCAAGTGGATGACAGAATAACAGGGACTGCTGCAAACTACTTAAAAGAACAGATTCAGAGACAGAAAAGGCTTTATTCTGTTAAGTCTGACAGCATATATGTTCCAAAGTACAGAGATCACAATGGTGATATTGTTGATATGAAGCCTAATACTGCACAGATCAGAACGTATCTTGGTATTAAGGGACTTGAATTCAATCTAGAGTCTGACAAAGCTTATGTTATAAGACTAGATCAGGAGTTGAGAAAAGCAAAGATCAATGATCTCAGAGCTGCAATCTTTCAAACTGGTGAAGATACTGCAGAGCTTAAAGATGTTAAAAGGAGAATGATTGATGAACTAAGATATGCTGAGAAATGTTTGTTGAAGGACTATCTCAGAACAACTCATGACATCAGAGAGATCAGAAAATGAAGAAGCCAAGTCAAAGATCTACAACTGCTTAAATTCTGATATTTATACAGACTGAAGTTGTTATCAGAAGTTGAAATTGGTAAAAACTTGAAGGACTGTAAGTTGTAGTTATCTAGTCTAATTCTCATGCATTTGTACTTAATGTTTTTGACATCATCAAATATCTGTTAAGCTTGTATATTATGTTAATTTACAAGTTGGGGGAGATTGTTAGATATATTTGATAATGTCATGGCTAATATGTTTTATGTTTAGCTTTCAGATCTTACTGAACAGGATAAATCAGTACTTAACTGTTGATCAGTACTTATACTGGAAGTCAGGACTTAAGGATATCAGTACGTATGTTATCAGGAGATAATCATCAGAAGATAGATATCAGAACTTAAGTGCTGAAGGATAATCAGATAAGGACAGTAGCTGATTAAAGGAAAGAAGATCAAGATAAACATAAGAAGAGATATGCATGAAGAAGGAATTCCGTGAAGAATGGAATACTTGGAAGAAAAGATATCTGATTGATATATTTTAGGAAGCAGAATTATATTCCATATCAATTAGCGATTATCTTGTAACTGTGTAGTATATAAACACAGACATAGGGTTTACACTATAAGTGTTATCATTATTAGAAAAGATTATTCATTGTAACCCTAGCAGCTCTCGTGATATTTGTTCATCACTGAGAGGTAACAGTTCCATACTGTAACAGAGTTTATTGTTTCAATAAAGTTTGTTTTCTGTTACTTAAGTTCTTAAAGTTCGATTTGAGTGTACTATACACTGTATTCACCCCCTCTACAGTGTGTGTGTGTGTGACCTAACATAGCCTCTAAAGACCGAGGCAATGACTTATGGAAAAATGGTGATATTTTTTTTTCTCTCACCAGGACTTAAGAAAAGCTTTTCACATAAGCAGTGATTTGAGATGAGGTAGAAAATTTAGTTGAAGGTGGTTCAAATGACATTGATTATAAGGAACTATTACTATTAGGAAAGACCAATGAGGTGGCTGACACTCTAAGTGTAAGAGAGCAATTATAGGCGCTCGTGCCAGAGGAATACAGTGATGATGGTTAAAGTCGTGAAGGTTGTATTATGGTGTGAAAGATTAACATTCCTTCTGATGATTGTGCGATACTCAACCGTATTAGTAGATTGGTAAAGATTTAATTCATGTTAATCGCCGTGAGCGGGCTATCTATCTTAGAAGGTCCTATCTTGAGAATAAGCCAGGACCATGTTCCAAAAAGGACTAAACAAACCTTTGAGTTAATTCTTCTATTGAAGGCATATGATTAAGAATGGTATTAACTTGCTATCGTTGCTTTGATTGAAACTCTTCTGCAATTTTATCTGCTTCATGTCATGTATGTACATCAGGATCAGGAGTGTTCTTCATGAATCATGAATGGTGATTATGTTACCTCCTTAGAAGGATTCGATATGATATGTATGGACTCCGTATGGTAAGCTATTAAGACTTCATGGAAAATGAATTACTACAGTAGATCAACGGTGGACCATAGTAATGCAGGAATGATTCTACGAGTAATGAGCCGATTAATTACAACCGTGAGAGTTATATTAGAATGGATGTTGAGATTGAGTACCACTAATCGGGTCGTGGTAATGTATAAGTTATTATTGATAGACCAACTAAGCCGAACATTTACCTATGATATATTTATTCCTTCTTATCGATGAAGAGTAGTATTACTATACGAGGAAGGTTGTGGTGCAAGCATATAATTCTAGTAACGATGATGTCTAGAATGAAATCCCAGATTCGATTTTCGCTGTCGAGGGAGTTTCAACAGTGATTGTTTATAAGCTCGAGCAAGAGCATGGGTCCATAGAATGATGGACGGAATAGTGAAAGATTCAGGAACATGAATTACGATGCTATAATACTTGATGTTGAGATATATACATATATATATATATTTTGTTCTCCTATGATAAACCTCTATAGTTCAGAGGTAGATTCCAAGCCACATATTTTGTGGCAGTATATTTTTTATATAATGCTCTTAAATTCATTCTTTTCTCTCCTTTTTATTTTGTATAAACTGAGAAGAACAACCCTTCCAGAAGGGGAGGTATTGCCGAATGACTATCTATCTATGTGATAGAAGCCTAGTAGGATACCACATGTTGTTTAATTGCTTGTTAAGTACTAATGGTTGGCCACCTTCTGTACTAACTATGCGATGTAACAAGTGTTTATGATCATAGTGATCTCTCAATAAATTCTTTTACTTCTATATGATGGATCAAGATTTCGAAGATAGAAGCAGCTAGAAATGAAGTAGTATAATTACGGTGGTATTCTGATTCTAACGCGTTCGTGATACTAAGGTTGACGCAATTATTAAAAGGTTATAGAACGCTAGCAAGTAAAAGTATAGCCAGAATAGTATTATGTATGGAAGATAGTAACGCTTACGAACTAGAAAAGAATGAGTATCGAGAAGCGAAAGCTATAGTGCTCGAAGATATGATGAGAGTCTGTGCAATAGACTTGAAAGAATTTGGAATGATCACTTAACGCCGATTGAGTTTTCTCATGACAATAGATCATATGTCAGGTATCGAGATGTCACCTTATGAGATCCTTGAGGGAAGACAATGTCGATCTCCCTTATGTTAGGATGAAGTTGTAGAGCGCAAGATGCTCGGACCAGCAGTGGTCCAAAGGACCAAGGATATAAAAGATCTAATCAGGGGACGGCTGGTAGTAGCCCAAGATGGACATAAGAAGTATGTTGATTTGACACGAGAGGATAAAGAGTATGAAATAGGGGACCTAGTGTTGTTAAAGGTATTCCCTAGGAAAGGATTGATGAGGTTCGGAAAGAAAGGAAAGCTAAGTCCACAATTTGTTGGACCCTTGGAGATATTAAGACGTATTGGGAAGTTAGCATATGAGCTAGCACTACCCCCGAACCTGCAGCAAGTTCATAACATAGTCCACATATCAATGTTAAAGAAGTGTAATCCGGATGCCAGACAAATAGGGGCATATGATCGCATCGACATGCAACCAGACGTAACCTATATGGAGCAACCAGGAAGGGTTATAGATCAAAAAGGAACAAGTGCTTAGGAGAAGGGTTATCAAACTAGTCAGAGTTTGGTGGTAGAACCACAATGTGGAAATTTTACTTGAGAGTTAGAAAGTGCAATGCTAAGAGAGTATCCCTCTTCATTTTCTATCTGATTCCGGGACGGAATCCTTTTAAGGAGGGGAGACTGTAATAACCCCAAAAATTTTGGACTTTTTGTAACCCTTATGAATAGTTATTTTACTGATTATGCTGATTAAGAAATCTTTTCATGCCACAGTATGTAGGAGTTCTTTTATTGATATTCCGAGATCTTATTAGTACTCCATATGGTATATAAGTGTATATAAAGATCGTCAGAATCCAAATTCGAAAACTTTGATTTTTCCCGAAAATCCACCAGATATCGAAAGAATTGAATATAAGGTAACATGATTAAAAGGATTTAAATTCAAGGATTATAAGAGAGGATCATAAAAGGAATATAAAAGATTGTAAAAGGTTTAGGGGAACCCAAGTAATGAGATCCCGGATATAATCCTTCAAACGATCAATGAGAACGAGAGTTAAGCGAACCGTAAAACAAATAAATGACCAAGGGGCAAGCACATACAAGTAGAATGGGTAGGAAGCTTCCAAGAGAAGCTAAAACATGTGGTTAAAGGTTAAGACACCCTTACACCACAAGAAGTGGACATGTGGCATATTGATGATGCAAGAAATGATGTAATCAAAAACCAAAAGTAAGACATTTTGCAAGGTTGATTTACAACCAAGTAAATTCATTTCACTTTCCAAAAAATCAACCAAGCACCATTCATCTTCTCTCCCCCATTCCAAGCTTCAAAGCTCTCGGCCAAAACAAGCACAGCAACTTCAAACTGTCATATCTCCTTCAATACTCACTCAAATGTTGTGTTTTATAGCGCTTTGGAAAGGTATTGAGATGGCCTACAACTCTTGTTCACAAGTCTCATCCAAATAAGTATGGTAAGACCCTCATTTTTACAGTTCTTTCAATCGTACCTTTAGAAACTTCAAAGCCTAACTTTGTGTTCTTGATTTCTTTGGAAAGATCAAGCTTGTAGGAGGCTCCCTAAGGCTTCCTAGCAACTTAACACCTCCCAAGGAAGGTATAAACTTCAAACCATAGCCTTTACTTTTATTATTAATGAGTTTGATGGTTGGTTTTCTAAATGAGAAGCATGATCTTTGATTTTTAGTAGTTTGATTTGAATTTGGAGTGATTTGGTATATGAATCTTGTTATAGTTAATAGAACTTGATTGTGGTTGGTTGAGATGAAGAATCTGGAGAATAAGGACTGGTATAGTATTATTTAGTTGAGGTTTTGATGTGTTAATAATTATGGGTTGTTTGGTGAGGTTTTGGTGTAGTGAGAAACTTGGAAAACTTGTAAACATAGCCGTCGTAATGCCCATTTTCCTTAGACTGTTGTACATGAATCTCGGACCAGATAACTCACTGACCAATCTGTAAATTTGCCATGTTTAGCTAGATCATGTCGTAAGCTTCGTTTTGGTATGTGGTTCGCTTAGATCCGATTTACGGTTTAGGAGAAACGACTGTTTTAAGTTAAGGTGTTTCGCAAACGAACCTTTACCCCTCGCTTTACTTTGAGACCTTGTTTAAGGCCCTTAAAAGACTAACTGGATTACGAAACAATTATGTAAGGTGGGTTAGGCAGTTGGTAGAGTTTTCGCCAAATAGTCGCCTTAAAATTCGTAACGGTTAATTTATTAAAATTGGTGGAGTCGAGGGTACGCAAGCGATTAACGCAAATCATTAAGTGTGTAAGCGACCGTTAGGGTATGAGTGAGTTTTGACTAGTTTCTTAAGCGATCGTGGTCTAATTCCGGCTTATGTTATTTTCCATAGGTTACCGGAGCCACTCTAAGCTTAAGTCTACCCGGAACCCTCAGGCAAGTTTTATACCCGTATAACTGTTGTTGTGATGTATATATATATGCATTATCTTGTGATAAGTGCATGATTATTATTAGCAAAGTCTTGCGATATATTGGAGCATGTTGATATGATATATATATGCATGCCTGTTTTGTAATCTTGATATTTTGTTATCGATTCAATTATTTATAAACTGTATAATAGCTATGCTAGAGATAAGGAGTACTTGCGTATACACTTAATATAGGGGACCTAGAGTTGAACATCTTTCTAAACTGGGAGGCGATGTTCCCGAGTATATTATATATATATATATATATATATATTTTTTGAATATTCATTCGAGAACTTATGACTCCGCTTATTTCATTTAATGAATATTATTTGAATATTCATTCGAGGACTTATGACTCCGCTTATTTTATTAAATAATATTTTTTATTTTATTAAAGAATAATGTTTCGATATTTTCCAAGTATTCGGAAAATAATTGATACCATCAAATCATTCTTACTTTAAATATTTCAGAGATTATTTTCAAACTTTATCAAAACTATTGTTGGAAGGTTAAAGAGGATCCCAAAACTCGTTTTCAAATTTAAGATCTTCCTTTCGAAGGGGATTTAAATATTCGCTCAAATCCATCACGGAAGCATGGTAAAACAATTTTCTTGATATAAAATCCAAATAAACGCATACAAATCGTGATTAAAACATATGGGATCGTTTCTAACCTTTAAAAGCGATCCAAGAACAACGAGCGGAGATCCCTAGCAGCTGCTCCTCAAGTGTGAAGCACTCCACCGGTATCCACCAAGAGATCAATGTAATGGAGGAGGAAGGGGTTGAGAGAATTAGGGTTTTTCTTCTTTTTCTACTTTTTAGAATTAGGTTGAGGCAAATAGGGTTAATAATAGTATATTTATAGGCAAAATTTTCAGCTGAAAATTTTCCCATAAAATATTATTATTATTAACCCTTTAATTGATTATTCTTATTAACCAATTAACTAATAATTAAAACACCTTTTAATCATTAGTCCCTTTTGTCTAAATACTTTAGAAAAATAATTCTCTCACTTGATTTAATTTCCAAAATTAAATTCTTAATTAATAATATTAAGAACTTTTCTTAATTAATTTATAATTAATTAAATCTCATTTAATCAATTATTAAATTTGCTAATTAATTATTTATTTCACAAATAAATAATAACCAGCCATTATTAATTAATTCCTCCACCATTAAATCATTCTCTTTTATGGTGTGACCCTATAGGTTCAATATTAAGTCGGTAGTAGAAATAAATAATAATAAAACTATTTTATCATTATTATATAAATTCTCTAATTCATTAATATGATTAATTAATTAATCATATTTATTTTACATCGTGAGGGATACTTCTCAGCATATCGCGACTATCCGGATAATACGAATTCACTGCTTAAGATACCAAGAACCCATTCAGTGAATAGCTACCGTACAATCAATTCCTTTTACCCTGCAATGTCATGATTAAATACAAGGCATGGAACTTGTGTCAAGCCTATCTTATTTAATCATATGCTTTCCCATTCACTATGTTTAGTTCTAATTAATGTAAATTAGAAACTCCTTTCTAATTTCATTCACTCTGGCCAGAGATTCCTGAACTAGCATAAGTGGATCAGCATTGAACATTCTCTTCCTTCACTGGAAGGGGTAGATCCTTTATTGATCATACACTATCTTCGTGTACAAATTCTTATACCCAGTAGAGCCCTTATAAATGTCCCTGGAGACTAAGAACTAAACCAAAGCATAGTTTAGTGTACACAAGATGACTATGATGACCTCAAGTCTAAGGATACTTGTACAACTATCACTATGTGAACATCTGCTGACACGTGAGTGAACTCCATCAGTTGTTCAGCTGTGTGAGTCATGTTCAGTGAACTTATTCTATAATAAGCATCTACATACTAGATATAGTGTCACCACACAAATGTATATGAGAACAGACATCCTTCATAATGAAGCAAACATAGTATGTAGCGATCTTTGCGGATTACTAATTACCAGTTAGTAATCCTATGACCAGGAAATATTTAAGTTCAGAGTTATCATCTTTTAGGTCTCATTATTATGATCTCATCATAATTCATAAAAAGCTTTACTCTAAACTATGGTATATCTTATTTAAACACTTAAATAGATAAAGCCCACAATAAAACCAAAACAAGTCTTTTATTAATATCAATGAAATTAAAACTGATTACATAAAAGTTATTCCTAAATCATCATACATCAGTACACCAAATATGGCCTATTGCAAGCACAAAATATAATTGTGTTGCATAAAATGTTGCAGTAGAACAAATTTTTCAACTCTATTGTAATAATTTATAAATGTGTTACATAAAATACGTAAGTGTTGCATGGTTAAGGTCCAATTTGAAAAAATTGTAAAATGTGCAACATATTTCAAATAATGTTGCAATAATAGTAACGCTTTTGGTCAAATTGACCGAACACAGGCGGGAACACTGAAATTGGGGGTGGCGGGATACCAAAAATTATTTTACACTTTTATTTTGGCATCAAAAATTGAATACACTTTTATTTGGACAAAAATTCACCCCCAAATCTATTACACAAAAATTCACCTCATCTCTCTCAGACCTCCCTCGCATCTCTCTCTCTCAGACCTCCCTCGCATCTATCTCTCGCACACCTCTATCACATATCTCCCTCACACACCTCTCTCACACCTCTCCCACATCTCTCAGTCGTAACTCGAAGCTCATCTCGAAGGCTTTCTCACATCTCGAAGGCTTGAAGCTCATCTCTCTAACTTGAAGCTCGATTGAAGGGCGATTAAACTCGATTAAAGCTTGATATAAGGTAAAACTCATCTCTCTCACTCTTCAAACACTCCTCTCTCTGATTATTTGTGAATGCATGTAAAAATTTTGTGTATTTTTTGTTCTTTTTTTGTTCTTTTTGTGTTCTTTTGTATTTTGTTTTTGTTTTGTGTTTTTGTAAAATTAGTAGGTTCTTGGTCTGACTATTTCTGAGAATTTTGTTTTACTTTTTTGATGTTTTAAAGTCAAAATACACTATTATTTTAAGTCAAAAGTGCCCTGTTCTTGGTCTGTTTTTTGTGTTCTTGTTGTAATTATAAGTCAAACTGCTCTGTTCTTGGTCTATTTTTTTGTTCTTAGTTCTTGTTGTTGTCTGATTTTGTTGAAAACTTAAGTGAATTTTGTGGTTTTGTTTCAAAAAATTTATGTAGAAAATGGATGTTGAAGGAGAGAAATGGGTAACACTTCCCAAGTACAGTGATAGATATAGGAAGGGAGTTGAAGCTTTTGTTAACCAAGCATTTTCCCGATATGTCATAGGAAACGAGCTTAAGTGCCCTTGTAAGAAATGTGGTAATCATTTTTGGAGTGGTGCTAAGGCTATACACGAACATCTAGTATGTAATGGTCCTTGTCCCCATTCCGTTGAATGGATTTACGAGGTCTCAACCCATGAGATAGATAGGGTTGCTGATGAGATGGATATTAATATAGGTCTAGGTCTTGGAGATAAATTTGATGCTATGATACACAATGCATATGGTACTAATGACTTTACTGACCACGTTGGTAGAACAGGACTAAACGATGATGCAAGGAAATTTTATCGCCTTGTTAAGGAGGGTGGACAACCGTTATATCCCGAGTGCAAAAAATTTAGTCGATTAAGTTTCTTAGTTAGGCTTTATCAACTAAAGTGCATTCATGGATTTAGCGAATCAGGATTTAGTGACTTACTTGAATTGATAAAGGAGTTTTTCCCTCATGTAAATCTTCCATCTTCTTTTAGTGTGGCAAAGGGTATGATTAAAGACCTAGGACTTGATTACCAAAAGATACATGCATGTCCAAATGACTGCATGCTCTTTTGGGCAGAAAACGAGAGGCTGGAGAATTGTGCTAAGTGTGGAACATCAAGATGGAGAGTAGTTGAAAAGAAGGCAAAGGCCAGGTCTGATGCAAACATAGAACTAGCATCGAATCCTAAAATCCCGGCTAAAGTGATGAGATACTTCCCTTTAAAGCCAAGGCTGCAGAGAATGTTCTTGAGCTCTGATTTCTCGAGCTCAATGACATAGCATGCTTTATCACGAAAGAAAGATGGACGGTTAAGGCATCCGGCTGATGAAAAGGGTTGTAAGTCTATGGACAGTAAATATCCTGAATTTGCTGCTGAAATGCGAAATGTACAATTGGGTTTAGCGGCAGACGGTTTCAATCCATATGGATCAATGAACATATCTCATAGCACCTGGCCAGTAGTGCTCGTAAATTATAACCTCCCCCCTGGTTAATCATGAAACCCGAAAATCTAATTCTTTCCACCTTAATCCCTGGTCCAGTTTATCCCGGTAATGAAATTGATGTGTATATGCAACCGTTAATTGCAGAGTTGAAGGAGTTATGGGCTATTGGAATAGAAACTTATGATGCCAGGATAGACAACACGTTTAAGCTACACGCAAGCCTATTATGGACGATAAGTGATTTCCCCAGATATGGGATTTTATCCGGTTGGAGCACGAAAGGAAAGCTATCTTGTCCTTCATGTCACTATGAGACCTCATTGACATATTTGAAATATAGTAAGAAGGTTGTGTATTTAAACCATCGAAAGTTTCTCCCTCCAGATCACAAGTGGAGGTCCGATAGGCGCAGATTTAACCGAGATGTGGAAATGCTATCATGTCCTGATATATTAAGCGGAGCAGAGGTTGAAGAACTATTGTGTGGTTACGAAAATGATTTTGGGAAGCCGCTGAAAAGAAATAGAAGAACATCAGATTTCCCTTGGAAGAAGAAGTCCATTTTTTTTCGAGCTACCATATTGGAGCAATAATATGGTTAGGCATAACTTAGATGTTATGCACATTGAGAAGAACATTTGTGACAATATTTTGGGGACTTTGTTAAATATCGGAGGCAAGACAAAGGACCATCTTAATGCTCGTCAAGATTTGGAAGAAATGGGGATTAGAAAAGACCTTCACCCTGTCAAATGTGATGATAAACATGTTGAAATTAGGGCATCTAGTTTTGATATGACCAAAAAAGAGAAAGAGATCTTCTGTTCAGTTCTAATGAATGCTAAGCTACCATACGGATCTGCATCAAATATCAGCCGGTGCGTTCAAATGAAGGAGCGAAAGATATCGGGTTACAAAAGTCATGACGCGTATTTTATTCTGCAATTTCTATAAAAATTTGCTGTCATAAAAACTCTGAAACCTGAGGTAGCAATTCCATTAATGAGGCTGGGAGCATTCTTTAGAGGCATATGTGGGAAAAGTCATTGAATTAGAAGATGTTGAAAAATTGCAGAAGGAAATAATCGAGATACTTATGAGCTTGAAATGATTTTTCCACCTGCATTTTTCGATATAATGGTTCACTTACCAATTCATTTGTGCAAGGAAATAGAATTTGGTGGACCGGGCACTTAAGGTGGATGTTTGGAATTGAACGGTATTTGTGCAATTGAAGTCATACGTTCGGAATCGGAAGTAAACTGAAGGGTGCGTAGCAGAGGGCTACTTGGTAGAAGAATGCCTTACATTTTGCTCTAGATTTTTTAATGAGCAGTCTAAGAGTGGGACCGATACCAAGAACAGTCATACAGATGGTGGATATCCTATCGGGTCTCGGAGAAGCAGAGAAGGAAAGTCTATACATCTGGACAACAAGACATGGACAAATGCTCATCGGTACATATTATTCAACTGTGAAAACGTGGCAATCGAAAAGCTAAAGAGTAAGTTCTAATTAAAAACCAAAATCAAGATTAATTAAAAAAAACTTAAGACATTATAATATTGTGCTAACTTGCTGCTAATCCAATTGTAGTGAACACCATACCCTTGTTCAAAAGATGACAAATTAAGAGGTATAAGCGCGAAAGAATGCATACAACTGACTTTCAAAAGTGGTTGAAAGATGTGGTTCAAAAAAGAGATGGAATTTCACTGAAATTGTCCTCGTTGGCAGGGCTCTCTTCGTTCGGCAAAGAGATTTACAGGTTACATTGTGATGGATATAGATTTCATACCAAGCTCAGAGATAGTAGGTGTACGATGCAAAACTCTGGTGTGTTCCTCACTGCCTTAACACCAGTTTTGCGAGTAAAAGATAAGAAACCAATAGTTTGGGGATGTGGATACTATGGTGCAATGAGGAGATTATTGAAGTGGCTACTGGGGTGCGGTGTCAGTAGTGCTTTTTAGGTGTTTTTTGTACCAAAAAGCTGGGATTACTATGGGTTAGCAAGAGTGAACTTTAGTAGTTGATATCAAAGGAAGATCCTTTGCCTCGCTAGACAAGTACAACAGGTCTTCTATATGAAGATCCCTGAAAAGAATTTGCAATTTGTTCTTCAGAAATATCCAAAGGATCAATACTCTGAAGTAGAATGGGTTGACTAGCAGAAGAAGTGTCTGACATAGGTTATATCCCGCGAGTTGACATACCTGATACATTCACTTGGTCCAGAGATGATGTCCCGAAAAAACAATTCCCTGTTACACCTAATGAAGACCTGGATGATATTGATATATGACATGGCACTGAATAATTTTTTATATAATTGGTACTTAGAGTTTGCTTTGTAATTTGTTAGTTGAATGAGTTGGTCTGTAATCTATTTTGAACTTGAGTTGAACTTGAGTTGGTTTGTAACTTGAGTAGTAATTTATTTGGAACTTGCGTTGGTTTGTAATCTATTTGTCTATTTTCTACATGAGCCTCAATTAGTTTCTTTTTTTTTTAATTTGTAACATCTAGGACTTGTATTTATATCACTGACAATTTGTTTGTACTTTTTAATTTTCAGGATGGCAAGTACAGATTATGTTCTCAGGTTCTTTCACAAGGGAACTTTTACAAAATCCAAATATGTCGGTGGGACCTGTAAAGTGATTTTGGAGGTATGTTGATGCAGACCGATTCTCATACACGGTTCTGATGGAGTATGTGCTGATGTGTTGAAATACAAGGAAATTGGTGGTGTTTATGTGAAGAGGTTCCTTCAGGTTGGCACTTGAGTCAGTCCGACGCTGACTTAACTGCATTTGTCCTAAGCAAAGTTGAAGGTGAAAGGTTGGATTTTTATTCGATGATGTGGTTGACCAATCTGTAGAGCTAAGTAACAGGGTCAGCCCCATGTAGATTGTGCAGACCAAGAACATAATTTTTTGAAGGTATAGATTTTCATGTTGATGATGCATTCAATTTGTGCTGTTAAAATGTTACATATTCTTAAACTGTTATTGCATCAACAGGTCTACAAGCAAACGAAATTTTGTGATAGTGGATGCCTGCAGAAACAGAGGACAAGTCGTCGATTGGCTCTTGAAAATTTGCAGGTAATATTTCTTTATATTTTCATGTAATTACTCTTATCAGTTATGCCTTGGATCTAATTAGTATTGATCCTTTTTTTCAGATAACAGATTATGAGAGGAAAAGAATGTCGCAGATTGAAGAAAATAAAAAGAAGTTGAAGGAGTTGGGAATAAATGCGGAGAAAGATAAGAAAGGCACAAAAATCACTCCACCTGATGATGAGGAGGGAAGTTGATAGGGAGTACATTCCCGAACATGAGAGCTTGTCCGATGCTGAAGAAGAAGATGTGCGAGTTGTTGCAAAGAAAGCTGAGCAAGTTGTAACAAGAAAGCAAAAAATAAAAAGGTGACCATTCCGGTGAAAAGACCGAACACCACGTTCAAGGGCCACAGCTCCTACTGAACCCACTGAAAAATCACCCCAACAATCAACTCGAGAATTAACCCCTCCACTGCCACCTCCCCCTCCCTTACCTGAAGTTACATCACCATTCTTCCCATTGAAAGTGGCTCCTACCAAAAATTCAATAATTTAGGAATTGGTACGATGGAAGCTTATGTTTTAATGAAAGAATGTCAAAAGAACCTTGAAAAAGATAAAGGGCTAGGGGATGCTGGTGGTCAAACATCTGAGCCACAACCTGATGAGGAACTGAGTGATGATAATTTAGGAGGTCAATTTCTATTTCTTGATTTTGGCTTAATTCTATTGTTAATTTTTTTCTTGATTTAATTGGCATTCAACTATTAATTAAGGTGCACCCAAGAATAGAAAGCGTCGAGGACTTACACTCATGAATGACATTTACAGAAGAAGGCTTGATGAAAGAAAGGTCATTAAACTGAATTGCGAGCTTCAGGCCATCGCTGATGATGACAAGGTCCTCTCTGAATTTACCAACTTTTTAGGTACGTTGGCTAGGCAGTCTGTCCCACTTGATTGCCTCTCTTGGCATAAATTTCCTGAACAGCAGAAGGAAGAGCTCTGCAGTTTTGTTAAGGTAAACCGGAAACATAAACACGATAATTTACTATGGTATTTTGTACTGTCTTTAGGTTTAGATCGAGTTGCACTAATTTTAACTAATTTTGCTAGTCAAAATATGATATTCCTGAGGAAGGAAGGACGTACACATTGCGAACAATTTGTGCTTTGTGGAGGCTGCACAAAAGCCGATTTAAGAAGAACCATTATCTTAAGTATGATAATGACGAGGACAGACTCAAAAATAGGCCAAATGTTGTTTCAGTCGAAGAATTTAAGATTTTACTTAAATACTGGGGGGATAAAGACATGAAGGTATGCATTTTAAATATTGAACAGCTAGCCAGTACTCTACATCATGTTGGAAATTAATTAATTGTTTGCACATTATTGAATGATCAGGATCGAGCTCAGAAAAATGCTAAAAATCGCAAGTTAATTGTTGAAACGCACATTGCTGGTCGTAAAAGCTTTGCACAAATTGGGGAGAAAATTGTATGTCCATAATTTATAAAATCGATGTTTTTTTATTATCTATTTACGATTTCATAGGTTCACTTTTTCTTGTAAATTTTTCTTGAGTTCTTGGTTTATCTTTGTAGAAAGCAAAGAAAAAAATGTCACCTAAGCAACTAGCTCCCAGGGATGAAATTTATGTGAAAACCCGTAAACGAAAAGAAGGACGCGAATACATGGTAATTTAAATTACTCATTTTCAGTTATAGGGAGCAAGTCATTTTAATTTTCATTTTTAAGCTACGGAACATGATACTAATGTTTTATACCTGTTAATTTGGTAGACTACATTGGTTGCTGAAGATGGCAGTGGGGACCAAGCTGGTAAACAACCAAGTCATGGACCGAATTGGCTTCTTGGCAGATCGGGGAAATGCAGAAAAACAAAGAAGGCTCAGCAGCTAAAAGATCTAGGCAGTACTGTGTCTACTGATGTCACTGACTTGAAAAACATAATAAGGGAGGAACTCATGGCTGAAATGCAAGAGATGATAGAAAGAAAGGTGTTTGTTAAAATGACCAAAGTGGTGGCAAGACTTGGAGAAATCAATCCAGATTTCAGCGACATTGATGTTCAAGAGCTTTGTGCTGCTGCTACGGGTGAAAGCGAGGATAGTGATCATGGTGATGAGAATTTGGAGGATGACAATCAGGTGGACGGCGAACAGGATGATACTGAAACTGCAATTTCTGATGAATGATGCTCAGTAGTTTTATTTCTATGTGCATACTTTTGGTACTTGGTCTTTTGATATTTTGGTCCAAGAATATTGTTGCTGATGTTTAGACTATTATCAGTATTTGGTTTGATATTTAGACTATTATCAGTACTTGGTTTGATGTTTAGACTATGATGCAGTATGTGGTTTGTTGCCACTTGTTATTGTTAGATTTGCTAAATTGCAAACTGGAATGTGTTTTCAGGATTTTGACAAGTATTTGTCAGGTTATTGTAATCACAAACAGCATATTGCAGTTTTACCATATAAAAGTGTTGCACAAAAATGTTGTCATCACAAACAGCATATTGCAGTTT